>NW_027526460.1:110505806-110592521 GCF_048455015.1 Haemaphysalis longicornis
CGAACTAGTCGAGAGAGGGTGCCACAGTCCCTCGTAGCGGAAGAGCAGGAGCAACGCCGACTGTATCAGGCGATGTAATACAGGCGGCGTTGCAAAAAAACAACACCAACACTGAGTAGTCATAAGAATAACACAAGGGTAACGCGGGAGAATCACTGCTCCATACTTCTGACAGCTTTCACGTTGAGTGGGACTGCTTTAATTTTTTAAAGAAATTATTCTGAATTCATACCTCAGGCTTTCTTTTTTTCTGTTCACGTAAGCTGAGAATGCTACGGTTACAGTAACCCCCTTTTAATGCGCCATATGAATGATTTTCCTGTAGGTGGTGCGCGACGCATACGACGACAGCTAAATGTAGCTTTAGTTCAGTTAGCATTCATGAGTTCTGATTATGAATCTAATCTATCTTGAGTTTGAAGACTTATCCAGGAAAAAAAACCATTTGCATCCCAAAAAGAGACGGGCATTTTTTCACCACAAGGACGCTGCTTTCACCATACTCAATGTTTCGGATTTCCTCTTAGTTGTTTTTTACCTAATTTATTTTGCGGTATCCGTTAGGGTGTAATATACGTCTCAATCCATACAAGCTGCATGACCACCGTCACATCAGTGGATATATTTTCATAGCTGATTCAAGCCTGCTAGAACCCACTGATACTGTTTGATTCTTCCTTCACCATATTTCTTTCCGTGCAAGATTGTAACGACAACAAAGGTTCACAGAACCGTGCACGCCGTCAACAAAAATCCCAACGAATCTTTCGCTTATATACGAACAACACACTCTTTTTCTTTATTCGCTCATAGCTGCCTCGGTTCGTTTCAGATGAGCCTACCTTCGCTTGAGCAAATTTCTTTCCTCGGGCAGTTGAAATTTGTTCAGCGAAACGGTCCGTTTTAACCCGCAACTTGTCACAAGGAATTAGACGCGACATTCGTTTTCATTCAGTGCATGGCACTGCTTTCTCTGCAGATTCTTCTCGAAAAACCTCTGTCAATCCTTTTTTATCTTTTTTCCCCTCCCTACTCTTCGTCGAGCGAATCGTCTATCCAAGCTTGTTTTCGTCGCGTCCCTCCGAACCACGCGAAGATGTAGACACGTGAACAACAAATGGCGCCTGACAATGCGGCGTGTGCTGCGCGGATGGCGATTTATAGGGAAAATGGTCGGAAAACAAAATAGTAGCAGGCCCAACGGACGTAGTTTACGTCGGACTCTCACGCAACGCCTTCTTGGACAGAGCCGGTGCGCACCTACTCTTCAGTTCCCCGCAAGCAGCGGACGCGATAAGCGGACGAGGGCGCGAGAGAAGCAGCGAAAAACGAATGGCTTCCATTCGGAGAGCGTTTTTCCTGCGGCTCTAAGTGGATTGCGTGCGTTGTAGACGAGGGATTTTCGCCGATTCTGCGGCCATTCCGCTTCTGTTCGATCGCGGGTTACACGAGGCGACCACGCGTGGAAAGAATGGCGCAGCATCACGCATGTCCCTAACGCCCGGAACATAAACAAGCGCCTCGAAAGACGAAATGACACAATGCAACTGCTGTCTCGGGACTTTTCTCACTTACTTTCATTTTATTTTTGGCTGCATTTGGAAGAAAAACGGCTGCACAATCTTCAATTTTCTTGATATTAGTGGTGAGAGAGACAACCCGTATACATACGGCGACACTGCAGGAAGAGGGAATCTTGGTGCGGCCGGTCCTTCGGATCAAGTACAGCGTGTAAAAGGGTTTTTAAAGAAGGCCCAATAATTTCTCGCTTAGAGGCGTCGCTTACCCTGTACATAGAAGGGCTTATCCCTCCCGAGTCTGGTTATTTGCGTTGGGTGACGGGTAGCGCAGCCTGCCGGTGACATAAGTTATCTCTCTCTCTCTCTCTCTCTCTCTCTCTCTCTCTCTCTCTGTCCTGAACACGTAGCGCAGTAAATGAAGGTGACAGGTACGTTTGTTTGGTTCCCCACGTCAACCCTAATTTTGCGACCACAACTGGCGAATACTGTTGTCTGCTGATTGATCAAACTAATTAGTTGACCTACACCAAGCAATTTGCAGCAATTATTACATGAAATAGAGAGAGAGAGAGAGAGAGAGAGAGAGAGAGAGAGAGAGAGAGAGAGAGAGAGAGAGAGAGAGAGAGAGAGAGAGAGAGTAAACGTGGTTATTGCAAAAAGCAATGGAAAAGCAATGGAATTTTCAGGCGTTTGTGTAAGCCTTAACTTTTTCCTCACAGGTCCATGAGACGGCAATTTGATCGCGGTTGCACCAATCATCTAACATCTATCAGCTGGCATCTAAGATTGTTGTAAATCTCTAGAAGTATTCCAATGTAGCTTCGTCTATTAAAAAAAAAACACGTGGACTTATGTGCAACGCTAGTATTCTTATATTTAATTTTGATTTGTCACCATGTCGACTGCATGGCCTTCGACGTAAAAATAAAATAGAACAGTAACGTGACGTGCTCCCCCCCAGGGGCAACTGTGGGAGCTAAAGGGCTAAAAAAAGTTCAGAGAAACTTTCTTGCACTCATGCGCAAGACTTGAGTGGCGTAGCTGTTGTAAGTGAGCATTGCCGGAGACATAATTAGGTTTTAGTATCATTGTTTATTTGCATGGTTGAGTTGCTAGTAATAGTCGTCATATGCATCGAAGAGGTAGTCGTCTTCTTCGCGGCAAGTTAGTGAGTGGTGCGTGCAAAGTCATCCTCAGCATTGTAGACTTCCGCCAGCTCTTCGTCATCAGCTCGAGGCAGCGGTGGCGGGATCTGAAAGTCGTCTCGGGAAGGATTGGCACACTGGCATCCATGCCTCCAATTATCCATAATGGCTTCTAGAGAATGCGGCGGCCGCGGTCAAACAGAGTGTCTTCTCAGCTTTAGCATTAGCGCTAGAGTTTTTTCCTTTTTTTTTTTTCTGCTAAAGCCACTGTGCGTGCCGAGGACGCTCGGCGGTCGTCGCCAGGCACGCGCTCATGAGCGCCCGCCATTTTCTTGGTATTTCTTCCTGCAACGGCGAACTTGCAGTCAGTGACAACAGCTCTGCTGTTACAACAGGAGGTATCGCCGTGAACCTGCTTGGGCCACCCATGGCCTGCAGTATTAAATAAATAAATAAATAAATAAATAAATAAATAAATAAATAAATAAATAAATAAATAAAACCTCATGTACTCCTCTCAGTCTATACCACCTACCCAGCTCTGTGGATGTAAGGCGTACGACACGTGCTTCCGCTATGGCATTGGCTCAACTTGCGCATTCACACTCAGAGGAGAGACGCGAGTGGGCGCGTGGGTTGAATGCGCGCCAGCGCCACTCGTAGTTACAAGAGGCGCGCTGGCTTCCTCCCCGTCTCAACATTTTTCGAAAAAACGACCAGCTGCCTTAGACCCGCTGATGACGTTTACATCGTCTCGTCCTATCACAACGAGGGGAACGGACGACCACAATAGAAACACACCCACTCGACATTGTCATCCAGGTGGCATTGATGCCTCGATGCTCACGGGTCGGGTCGTTTAGAACCCGGCGCGGAGAAGCTGGAGCGAGGCACATCGGAGTGGAAGAACAACGCCCTTCTTTATTTCCGTACATCCCCCTCTTTTTTTCCCGCGATCCTTCCGTGAGGGCGGACGTCGTTAGCCGCTGGTTCAAATCGCGGCGCCCTCCTATCTTTCACACCTTTCTCCGTCGTGTCGCCGTCGCGGAAGGATCTTCTCTCGTCCCACGCAAGCCCTTTGCACACCTGCCTGATCGCTTCGTCGCCTTCTGCAAAGGGCGCAAATGATCTCGGCTGCGTTCACGCGGTCTCTGACCCAGCTCTGCCCACCTAAACCGTTTGAAACTTTATACTTTTAAAAGCGGAGTTGCGGGCGACTACCCCACGAGTAACAGCCTCCGGTTGAATTGTCCCTTTCTTCGCGACACGACGGAGAAGAGGTAACAAAAGGAGTCGCGTGTTGAGAGGCTGTTTTAAGTGCACAATACAGCCGGAACCGACTTTGTCGAATTGGCCGATGAGAAAATACTGTGAACCCTTGTTGTAACAAAATCGCTTTAAGGCCGGTTTGCACTTGCGACTGGAACGACAAAAAGCGTCAAAAGCGACGCGATTTGTGTCGCTCTAGTAGCCCGGCATCGCTCTTGACGCGGAAGGAGGAGGTTCATGACGTAATATCATAGCACCCGGATACCGTGCGGCGCCCAAACCGAAAATCTCGTGATGTCACGTACCAAGCGAGAGACAATAACAAGAAAAGCAAAAAATAGGTCATCGTCGTCGGGAAGGTCACTTTTGTCGCTCCAGTCGCTCCAGGATTGTCGATTTATTCTGCGTTTTCCACTGTGCCAAGTGCAGTGCAAGGAAAGCAAATGCTCACCGCTTTAACTGAAGCACCGCTTATAACGAAGTCACTTTTCCGTTCCGAGTTTTTCGTGATAACGGCGGTTTGCTGCAGTTTGAAAATTAAATGAATCGGTACAGCCGAAACTACCAGCGTGGAACTCTCATGAAAGCATATTCCCAATCAGTTATGTCGAATTCTCTGAACAGCCTCTAAATTTATTTTGTTCGTTTTCGCAACACGAAACTATTTTTTCTTTCTTTGTATTCGATAACATGTCGAAAACTGGCTTCAGGGCCCGAAATTTCAACGCTCGTTTCTTTTACTGCGAAGCAGGATACCTTTACCCATAGAGTTTCATACTAATATATTAGTATGAAACTCTATGCTTTTACCATCCAAACAAACTTTCGTGACGATGTCAGCAGAAAACCATCACCACTTAAGAAAACAGGCACATACCTACCCGGGGGACTGGCCATAACGGGAAAGATTACGGTTGCGTAAGCTACTCCTAGTGCAAAAGCACCTAACAGCATAGGAATCACGCAGTTACGTCCCCACTCTTTCCTTTATAAAAAGGGATACCGGTATTGCACCTCTTCCAGTTCATTCCAGGCTACCTTGGGTAGACCACGGAAAGTAAACACGCCAGAAGAACACCCAGAAGAAGAAGAAAATAAAGCAGTCGTGAATATCGTTGTGCAGTAATAGAAAGCGTGGTTAAGTGCATTTCACTTGTCTCTGGTTTCACTCTTTGTAGAGCCACGTGTGAGAATTCAAGTGACACCGCATGGGTAATCGTTGTACGTTTACAGCTTCGCAGACCAATCACCTTCACAGCGTAGATTGGAGCCTCATTGTTTAGGTGTTTTCGCATATCCTGATGCAGCCACGAAATTTCGTCAGCTCATATCGCCTTGCCGTGAGCGTCAGTGCCGACAAAGCTGTTTATATCCCTTGTATGCATTTTTCTACCTTTTCGAAGTATTTCTTCGCCCGGACAGCCAAGTATGGTGTGACGTCTCTTCTCTTTCATTCCACTGACGGCACCCGAACAGAGAATTTACTCCAACAGTGAATTTACTGCTGTACTCGCACACCCTTATGTAGCATCCATATCTCCACTCAGAGTGGGGAATGATATGGCGATTTGAGCCAGAGGTGTCCAAACAAAGTAAATTGTGTTGCTGGCTAGCACAGTTTCCTTTTATCTGTAAAAAAAAAAAAAAAGCTCTCGTTCACCGTGGTCTGTTTCTGACTACCTTCCACGATCCGAATGTCGTTTCCTATATTTCGGTTCTGGCTTCTTGTGTAGTCGCAGTAGAGCGTGAGGGATTACACAGGCCATTTTCGTAGACCATTTACATAGATCAATCGTGGTGCACATCACGAAACATATGCGATTTTCTGCTCGAAATTCGTGTAAGCTCCCTCACTCCTCAAGACGAAAATCTACAAAGCGAAAATCGCTTTCCCGAGCAACATAATGCATTAGACGCCGCTCTCACGGCAGTAAACACAGACGGCAACAACGTCCAGAATGTCGTGTTCAAAATGCTGTTGAATGGTACGTATCATGCTTCAAAAAGCATTAAACGTATCCTCCAAATGCAATGGAATGGACACAGCGAGATGACATGCCCATCGAAAGTACCAAAAGAAGCGTACTATGAAAGGTTCCGGAGGAGCATACGTCTGGCCGGATACGAGTCACGACCTCCATTTGCCTGCACGCAGCACCACACCAGGAGGTGGCTGTTGGCGCATCGTGAGATAAGGTCTCCGCCGACTTCTCGGCAACTACCAGGCGTGCGCCGAACTGAAGGAGCCGCCGAGAAGCCGCGGTCGAGGCTCGAGAAAGGCTCTCCGCCGCCGCCGCCGCCGTCGCACAGTGCATATTTAGGGCCCCTTGGATGCGCACTCGAGAGGGGACCACAATGGGCCGCCTTTGTGCTCACCTGTGGCCCAATTGGCGCCGCCCTTGTGGCGCTAGATAGCCCGGAACGCGCAGGTGTCGGACGGGAGTTCCATTAGCGGCCGCGGGCAGGGCTATACAACTAAGCGCGCCCTGAAGCATGAAGGAAGGCGAGAAGGCGAGAATGCGAAGGGGGACTGAATGCAATTATGGGCTGCGCATCGGCATGTGCCGCGTGGCTTACGCGGGCCCGCGCACAACAAACTTCCGCGCGTCTCTAATAGGCCTAATGACGAATGTTGTGAGCGTGGCGCCACCCGGCGGAGTGTTTTACGGGATGCGGCGGTGAGCGGCTTAGCGCAGAAGGCAACACTCCTAGACGTCTCGCTCCGGGGCTGCTGAGAAACGGCTTCCTTGGTGTCGTGCTGCCGGTAATGAGTGGCCCTCTTAAGTTCTAATCCCCTTACCGCCAAGGAGAGCTTGGAAACATAGATTGTGACGGCCTGGTGGACATTACGTCAGACATCATCATATGCACCTTGATAGTTGTCACCTAAGGGGAATGTGTAAGCGCGTACCCCTCTCATTTACAGCAGCGAATTCGGCCCCAGTTTCCACAACTACCAGCTTCGTTGTTGTCGTCGTCATTCCAGCATACACCATAACGCATGCTTTGCTCCATGCAAAATTCGTCCGAAAGTACCCACATACCTGCATTCCCGTCGTTATAGGGGAACTCCTCCTTCTGGAAAGTTAACTTCAATGTGAGGGGGAAGGTCTCCCTCGAAAGGGGTTTTGTTTCAGGCAGGGATTGATCCATTGATTGCTTGCATGCTTATTTGCTTGCTTGATTGATAGATTGGTTGATTGATTGATTGATTTGTAGCTTACAGATTACTACTGACAGAAATATTAATTCAGGCACGGCAACATAAATTTCTGAGGGCCATGGAAAATGGAGGATCAGATGATTTGAAGCATGAGCTACTTAATCTGTCCGAGAAAATGCCGGCGCTGCAGTGTTAAGAAGGCTGTACGGGATGAACACCGAACAGAGAGCGAAACTAATGAAGGCAGCCACGTCACTGAAATTTTATGCACGGGGTTGAGCCCGGGACAGGGAGCACTTTCACGTGCGCGCGACATCTGATCGAAGCTCGCATAACAAGTTTACTAGTTTTCTTTATATAAGCGGGGCAGTATTACGCGGTCAAGTCCTTGCCTCAGGTCGCGTGATGCCCGCTCGTGGGCTTCGTGCGTGGGCTTTGTGGCGTGGATGCCTTTATGCCGTAAAACGTTCCGCATTTTTATTTTCTCTTTGTAAAAAAAAAAAAATCTTACATGCCATAATTTCAGCAAAAGTGAAGCCAGCTTTAACCGGGCCACCTCACCAGTTATTTCGTTGCAAAGGGCATCTTGTCAGCAGGCCCGTAGCCAGAGGGGGGAAGGGGGGGTCCCTAGGCCTCCCCCCCCCTTCACCCCGATGTTTAATGTAGGGGCGGGGGGTGCAGCTCGACTCCCCCAACTGTTTCTCTGGCCGCTTGCGTAAGTGAGGGTTAGTGTTCCCTTCTGCAAAACTGTTCCCTTCGGCTTTAGCTTCCCCTCTGGTCAGGAACAAAAGCCGCGGATGCAGTTTCGGGGGCCAAGCCGTTCTCAGAGAAGGGTGCAGTGCACAGTGTCGCCAACAGCGGCTCAGAATGTGCCACAACTTTTCTCTGGCCTTCTCATCGAAGCCGTGTAAGGCAGGGCCACATGTTTCCGTTTACGCATCCAGAGAGGCGATGGTTCGCCCTGGGCCCTCGGGACGAAGAACACCCCATATGCAGCTGTGCAAGCGCCTGCACGGAATGGCGAAATGGCCCAACGGCGGTTATCCGCTCTTCCTCAGGCTATATCCTTTTAGGGGCCATACTCAGGCTTTGGGCCTGCGTGGTACCAGCTGCACATTCTGCCTGTCTTGGGTCTGCAGGAGCCCCAAGAAGGAAAAAAAAAGCGGTGGAAGAAGTAGACGAAGTATGTCCATGTCCCCCGAGTTGAGCGGCTTTTCTTTTCCTCCGCACCCTTCGCTGTTTTTCCGCCTGCTGAAAACCATCCGTTCCGCCGCCCCCACTTGTTATCAGGCTCGCATACTACACGAAAAGGCAACCGCGTTTTGCCGCAGCAGTGTCTACAGGGTCATAAAAAAGAACTAGCAGAAAACAGGCATAGTGCGTCGGCGCTATCCCGAATTCTGACAGGATGTCCTGTTGTTCTCGCAGCACTGTCGTCCTCACCCATAGTTGTCAGTCTCTGCGACGCCTTCAGTTGAAGCATTTTCGGAAAGACGCCCGGTCCACGTGGTGCGCTCCCAAACGCACAGAGCGCCGTGGAAACACGTATTGCAAATTGTAATCAAGCCAGTTTTGCGCGTTACATTCTGTAAAGTGCTGAAACTACTCCGTTTTGGCGAAAACTTATAGTCATCCGCGGTGTTTACGGATTTATTGGCCCACTGAGTCTTCGAGGCCGTCCATTATTTCAGCAGTCAGCAGAAGTGCGTTGATCGCGTGGGACACGACTGCGGTGGCTAAGGCGCGTGGCGTAACTTTCTTGTGTTCTGTCTTGTACGCCATGTAGTGGAAAACTTATTCTCCTTGACCTAAGACTTCTGATCTCGAAGACTGGCGGGCTCCGTGGAAATTGCTGGGACGTCGCTGGACTCCTGTTATAATTCTTAACTTCCCAGCCACAACTGCGCCGAACCTGCGGTTTACACCCCATTTCATGACGCTATTTACCTGCGTCTTGGGTTTTCAGAGTACTTGGCAAGGGCGGCCTGAAGATATTTTGCGCTGTTCGCCCATGACTGCGCTGACATGGGTGACGATAAATGATTGGCCTCGGGATGGGAGACTTCTGAACTAACCAGAATACCTTCAAAGGTCATTGTTTTCAGAGCAATATCTTTAAGGTAAGCATTGCAGCTGGAGAGTTCTCTTATTTAATTCAAGGCTTTTTCCGAGCAAACGTACTAGAATCATACTAGGGTCTCTCTAAAATCCACATGCAACAAAAAAGCAGTTTTTTTGATGAGATGAAAAACTAGAACACCTCAATGCTCGTAATCTTCGTTAAGAACATCTAAGGTGGTTAAAATCGGAAACGGAAAAAATGGTCCCGGAAAAAATGGTCCCGGAAAAAATGGTCCCGGAGAAAATGGTCCCGGAAAAAATGGTCACGGAAAAAATGGTCCCAGTGACCATCTAGGAAAAAATGGTCCCATGCTCCAGTCGACGTGTTTCTCTTCAAGTTAGTCAGATCTGAACTTTTTTGCGGCTTTGCTTTTGTGCGCTTGCGTTTTAGTTAAAGGGTTGAGAAAGAGATGGAATGCTTTAATATTCCTACAAGGGGCAGAAATTAACTCCTGTGGAGGCTAAAATATGGATGGATGGGTGGGCGATGTATGTACAGATGGATGGATGGATGGATGGATGGTAGGGCTGAGCATCGATTAAAAATTTAGTGCAAGTAATTGGATTAAAACCGCACAAACAACTGCGAGGACTGGAACCGCCGGTTTAGAAGCTTAGTCGGACACAGCTATCTCAGTGTCTGGAAGGTCATTAAAGCTCTACGCTGCGAGGTTTTATCAGAATCGGTGTAAATTGAAATAGGGATTTACGCGCTGATGCTCCGCCTTGGTTTAGCCTTCGTTTCTGCGCAGCGCGGCCCAAACTCAACTCTCGAACGTAAAGTCATATCGAAATTAAGATATTAAAGCTAAAGCTTTAAGTTAATGTCTGGGACATCCCGTGCACCGAAATGATCGCACCGAGACATCGTGCACCGAAACGTCCGTGCGCTGAAACGACCGTGCGCTGAAAAGTGCGTGCACCGAAATGTCCGGCCACCAAAATGTAAATGTAAATACAATTCAAATATACAATCTTTCACTCCAAAGCATGAATAAACAAAATAAGAAAGCATTCAAGAGAAACAAATATCAACAAATAGTGTAAGGAAAAGTTTAGGAAAAAAACATGTAAAAAATTGCAGGGGGTGCTTACAACTCTGAGAATGTGAAGGCGAAATTTTCTGTTGATGTGCCTTGAACTTTCGCACAAACTTTACAAAAGGTCGTACGAAAGCCCCCGTCCACGCCTGATTAGCCCCCTGGGCAGCCCCCTCTGACGCTCGTTCCTTTCACTACACATCACCAGTATCCTGTTTTTCGTGTCGGTATACCTTCACCTGCCGAGGTTGTGTAGAAGCGGTTTATCCTTCACACAACGTGCGGGTTCAAAACAGAGATGTGCTGAGATTTATGCATGCTATATGTGGTTGAGACGTCATCAATGCGAAACATCTGTGGATTAAGCTAGCGTAACGGCAAATTAGAAAATAAATATGGGAGAGGCCATGAAAGCAACCCAACCTGAATTTCAGTAAAACAAACGTTCTTGGTGCGATTAACCGGATTTACTCGAACAAGACTACTTTTTCCTGCCTTGGCTTCGGGACCAATTTTTCCGGGACCATTTTTTCCTACCTTGGATTTGGGACCATTTTTTCCGGGACCATTTCTTCCGGGACCATTTTTTCCAGGACCATTTTTTCCGGGACCATTTTTTCCGGGACCATTTTTTCCTACACCCGGTTAAGGGTTAAAATAGGTTCCTAGCCCTTCACCGCAACCCGGCTTAATGGAGCCGCGAGCTTCGGAGCGCAATACAAAAGTTCAAGTTTAAATAAGGAGCAAACTGCTCAGAACTGCAGAACATTCGGTTAAGATCCTGTGGCCTTAGTATCTCGCCGGAACTGGCGTGGTGCGATAAGAGTACAGCCTATACAGTCCCACGCCAGGCAGCCGGGCAAGCTCTTGGGTGTGCCACAATGAAACCAGTTATTGTATTCTTCAGCTTTTTATTTTTAGCTCTTTTTTTTTCCTTTTTAGCTGTTTTTCTTACTTTGATCAAATATGCCGAGCCCAATCGTTTGTGCAAAATATATCCCATTATTGTGGCACTATTGCATAATACTGGCATAAATTGAGTTCGCCAATTTGTAACAGAAATGCTGACTGAAATGAAGTGCTTAGCACGAATAGTTTGGCCTTAGGCAAGTGCCTCCCCCCCTTCGAAAAATATTTCTGGCTACGTCCCTGCTTGTCAGCTATGGAGCGCACACGGAGAGTATTCAATTATCAAGCCCGGAGTTTTCAGACGCGACAAACATAATTAACCAAGGTATATCGTAATCTGATTATTTTCCCTCAGCTTGCCCCAGATGTCATTGGAGAAACATCTACGTTACGTTTGGCATGACACTCCTCCACATTCATGCAGTTGTTAGAAGCGGTGCTCTCCAGATGTCACTGTGGCCATCAACGGAGGCTGCCCTTCTTTTTGTCCTAGAATAGTAGCTTGAAAACTGTTACAGGTGCCGCCCTGCAGTATATTCCCAGGTCTGGAATGCCGCCTGATCCAGTAAAGAATAACAGCACATACACCGGATATAAGGGAGGCTACACCAGACGGGTACCATCATTCTGGGGAGGTTCTCCGGTACACAAACAGCATTCCCTAACCAGTACAAGATTCGCACCTCTAATATATACGGTGGTCCACAGAATACTTGCATTTAGGAAAAGGCCTTTTTCCTGCAGTGGTATAGCTGATGATGATGACATCTGTAAGGTTCGAGCGCGGAGGTTATCTGCTGAGCCCCCCACGACGCAGACATGGGGACATCGTCCCCGCGCAGGGGCCGCTTACAATTAAGCGACCTCCTGGACACATGGTGCACGCGGAAACGAGCGCACCTGCGTCCGGTATGTGACAAAAGCCGCGGCTCCCTTTTCACTCTCTTGAGTGGCGTACCACACGCGCGTACGCTCCCATCTTGTGTGGGCGGTGCTGGGTTTGAGCGCGGAGGTCATGTATTGCCCACGCCCCGACGAAGCTGGCTCCCGCCAGGCTGGAGCCTGCGGCCACCCCGACCCCTTAAACCTACTGCAAATAATAAAGTTTTCTCTCTCTCTCGCGGACGTAGCCTCGCAATCCCAGACCTCACGAGAAAATACTTCGCTTTCCAAGAAAATAGTTCCGCCGCAAAAACAATGGCGTAGCTTTAAGCCTCGAATTCTTGGGCCTCCTTGCGCGATGATTTTTTCTTGAAATGGTGTCGTGGCTGGTGGGGTTTGTTAAGTATTGAGTATGCATATCCAATGAAGTACGTATGTTTGGCTATTTTAGCTGCAGTACGCAGTGCTGAAAAAAAAAAAAAACACACACCAAAAAACGTGGTACTATATGAAGCGCCCTTAGCGTCAATGAAAAAAACGTTTAACACCTCGAGAATGCGTGTGGGCTGTGCACTGAAGCTATTTTTCTTTTCGCAAGCTGGCGTCGAGAGACAAGGGCTGTTTTGTTCGAACGTGCTCACAGAGCCGTCCGAAGTCGACCCGCACTCCGGTCACGCTTCCTATGGCGGCATCGTAACTTGGCGTATAAAGGAGCGCAGTTCATACTCAAAACTCAGGCATTCATGGCGACAAAACACCGTCGCATTCGCATGCAACATTGTAACGGCCCTTAGAACCTTAGCGTAAGCAAACACCGCAACTGCACCTCTGTGTTAAATTACCCCGGGGATTAGATGCTAATGGACACCCTCGAAGATCTTCCTAATCACTTGCACTGGTATAACGAAGACGCTGGTATTGCGAAGTTATTTAGTCTTAGTGCAAGTTTACAATCATTAGGATCTGCTGAATGATAAAAGGGGCAACATCCCCGTAGAAAAAAAGAAGATAGAGAATGTGGGTGCAGCAGCCACACGTTTGCTTCTAATTCCATCGCGAGCTGATCACGAATTGCTCACAGGAAAAAGCATTTGTAAAAGGCAAACGAGGAAGACAGAAACGCATGGCTTGGAGATCGAAACCGCCTAAGCGCAATGTCGTCTCCAACGAAGCAGCGAACGCTAATTTGGTCGTGAACTCGCCAGGGAGGCCCAGCCAGCACCGACTGCTAAGAGAGAGGGTCTCGGTGGTTCCTCCTCCAACTCGGCTCGACGGCCGGCGGCTCGCTTTGAGCGCTTCGGGGTTCAACAAGATAAAGCGAGCGGCTGTCAGGCGACGCTCACGAAGCTAGTCTAAATCATTCGGCTAGGTACATATGCCCGCGAAAGCCGCGCGCCGTTTATGAGCTTAGTAAATAAAAGACAGAAGGGAGGGGATAGAGAGAGAGATAAAAGAAAAGTGCCAACGTCGGGCCGGGCCCCAGTGTTTTAGTGTAGTAAAGCTTGAACGCGCGCGTATGCATTCCAGAGGGTTTGTTCGCGAGCGGTCGGCAATTTCGTAGCCGGGGCGCGAATTCATCTGCGTCCGCCCACAACAAAGCTCCTTCCTCGCAGATGCCCTCGCGAAACTCCGCCGGCGTAATTAACCGGTCACTCGTCGCTTCCGGCACCGAAGACAAGGCATCTTTTCACTCAGTGCGCAGCCAAACTTATTCGTTGTGAGGAAAAATTAGAGTCGCCCCCCCAAAAAATGAATCCGTATTTCACACGACCGTACTTCTCTGACTTCGTCATAGTTTGCCTAATTATTTAGTGCAGAACACTTTAGGGGCTCGCCTTGTCGTCGTATCTCGCTCACTGGAACAAAGTAGAGCCCCACGGCGCTCCGTCGTAGCGGCTGTCGTCGCGGCGTAACCCAGATGCTACCATAGCCACGCGGTTTATATTGTCACGACGCCAAAGACGACGCCTTTGTCTTCAAGGAAAACAAGTTTATTGGAGCGAACTTGTGCTCCCCTAACAACTCAAAGAATACGCTAAGGCGTTGCGCTGCTGAACACGAGGTCGCGGATTCGATTCCCCGCTGCGGCGGCCGCTTTTCTGATGGAGGCGAAAAGCAAAAAACGCGCGTGTGTACGAGATTTCGGCGCACGTTAAAGATCCCCACGTGGTCAAAATTAATCCGGAACCCTCCACTACGGCGCGCCTCATCGCCTGCGTTGCGTCGGTGCGTTAAAACACTACACTCAATCAATCATGGAGGCGAAAAGCAAAAGTGCCCGTGTGGACGATATTTCGGCGCACGTTAAAGATCCCCACGCGGTCAAAATTAATCTGGAGCCCACCACTACGGCGCGCCTCATCGCCTGCGTTGCGTCGGCGCGTTAAACCCTACAATCAAATCAAACTCAAAGAATACACAGGCGGCGAAGCAGCAGTCAACAAGTGACGTGCGCAAGCCATCGTCGGGAGTCGAATACCGCGGCGCCTGCTCTGCGGGAATTTATCCTTGGGCGCGAGTGTTTCTCGAACCGTCGAATTACATCCAGAACACTGTAGATCAAAGAAGATTATTCTAGGCTGTTTAAGTTCGTTCAAAACGCTCTCCCTATCAAAGCAGATAACACGCGCGGCATAAAAATAAAGAATGGAACAAGCGCTTCACTTGGTTCACAGATAACACAGGCCGGAAAAACAAAACATAAACAAACCCAATGTAAAGTTCGCGGCACTACCCCCCTCCCCCCCCCTCCCTCTAAGAGTGCATCGACCCGTTGCTAAAATAAAAGACAGTCCGAACAAAGAAACAAAAAAAAGTCAGTCATAGTGCGTAGTAAGGTTTAAGGCGAACCGCGTGGACGACTTCGGGCCGCGTGCGGGATTCACCATCGGAATCACCTCGTAGGTAGGTTGGCTAACACGTCGTAGAACCTGGTAGGGTCCGAAATACCGCCGCAGAAGCTTCTCCCTGCGTCCGCGTCGTCGGATGGGAGTCCAAACCCACACACGATCACCTGGGTGGTACTCGGCGTCTCGGCGTCACAGGTTGTAGCGTCCGGCATCCCCCAGCTGCTGGTCCGTTGTACGAAGTCGAGCGAGCTGGCGGGCCTCCTCCGCACGCTCAAGGTATCCTTGGACGTCGGCGTTGAGGTTGTCGTCTTCTACGTCGGAAGCATGGCGTCGAGCATCGTAGTTGGCCGTCTCCCGTAGACAAGCCCGAACGGTGTCATCTGCGTAGTTTCCTGGATAGCCGTGTAGTACGCAAACGTGACATACGGAAGGACTTCGTTCCAAGTCTTATGTTCAACGTCGACGTACATAGACAGCATATCCGCGATCGTTTTGTTGAGACGTTCCGTCAGTCCGTTCGTCGGGGGGCGGTACGCTGTCGTTCTTCGGTGATCTGTGTTGCTGTAGCGTAAGATTCCTTGCTTAAGCTCCGCAGTAAAGGCCGTTCCGCGGTCCGTGATTAGGACTTCAGGGGCTCCATGTCGCAGCATAACTTGGTTTATGAAGAACTTCGCGACTTCTTGTAGTCCCCCTCGGAATAGCGGCGGTCTCTGCGTAGCGCGTCATGTTCATTTTAGCAACACATGTCATGTTCGTCTCGTTCATTTTAGCAACACAAACGTTCTTGGTTCGGTTAACCGGCTTTACTCGAACAAGACTTTTTCGTGCCTTGGCTTCGGGACCAATTTTTCCGGGACCATTTTTTCCTACCTTGGATTTGGGACCATTTTTTCCGGGACCATTTCTTCCGGGACCATTTTTTCCAGGACCATTTTTTCCGGGACCATTTTTTCCGGGACCATTTTTTCCTTGTCCGAAAACGGAAAAAATGGTCCCGGAAAAAAATGGTCCCGGAAAAAATGGTCCCGGAGAAAATGGTCCCGGAAAAAATGGTCCCGGACAAAATGGTCCCAGTGACCATCTAGGAAAAAATGGTCCCATGGCCCAGCCAACGTGTTTCCCTTCAAGTTAGTCCGATCTGAACTTAGTTACGGTTTGATTTGTCCCTTTGCGTTTTAGCTAAAGGTTTGAGAAAGATGGAATGCTTTAATATTTCTATAAGGGACCGAAATGAACGCCTTTGGAGGCTAAACTCTAACAAAGAAAATTGGGTAGACAGACAAACGGACGGACGGACGCGTGGATGGATGGATGGATGGATGGATGGATGGATGGATGGATGGATGGATGGATGGATGGATGGATGGATGGATGGATGGATGGATGGATGGATGGTAGGGCTGAGCATGGATTAAACATTTTAATGCAAGTAATTGGATTAAAACCGCACAAGCAACTGCGAGTCCTGGAACCGTCGGTTTAGTAGCTTTGTCGAACACAGCCATCTCAGTGTCTGGAAAGTCATAGAAGCTCTACGGTGCGAGTTTTCGTCAGTATCGGTGAAAATTGCACATAAAGCCATGGGAGCTCCATCAAAGAAGCGCACAGCGTCGTCCCGGGTCTAGGACATTTCGGTGCGAGGCATATCGGTGCAGAACGTTTCGGTGCAGACATTTCGGTGTACGGATATTTCGGTGTACGTACATATGGGTGTATGGATACCGTTTCGCTGCACGGACACCTCCGTGCGCAAACATTTCGGCGACCGAATTATCGTGTGCTTGCTTGTTTGAAACAGCCAATTATATTTTTGTTTTCGCTTAACATGGGTTATAAACAACAATCTAGCGCAGCGCTTGCATTTTTAGATTGGTGCCGTCTTCAATTTTTTTCGGGTATTTGTAGAAACTGAACATTTCTATATTTTTCTTTATTACCTCGTTCATTTTAGCAACACAAACGTTCTTGGTTCGGTTAACCGGCTTTACTCGAACAAGACTTTTTCGTGCCTTGGCTTCGGGACCAATTTTTCCGGGACCATTTTTTCCTACCTTGGATTTGGGACCATTTTTTCCGGGACCATTTCTTCCGGGACCATTTTTTCCAGGACCATTTTTTCCGGGACCATTTTTTCCGGGACCATTTTTTCCTACACCCAGTTTGTCGCTACGACAATGCACTTGTTCTCGGATCGTGACGTAGGGAACGGGCCCAGGAAGTTTCCATTGCAATCTGTTGGAAGGGCCTCGATTGGATGGCGATCGGCTGCAAGGGTCCGGCGGGTCTCGTCGGTGGCGTTTTTCGTCGCTGGAAAATGTTTTCGAAGCTCCTCCCTTACCAGTGCACGGATGGTCTCGCGTAGTGTGTCGGAGCTAATAGCCCCGGCACCAACTGTCTCCGAAACCAGAGCATTAATTGGGCGGTCGTACTGCCTCGTTCGTATTCTTCTCCAGCGTGCCCGCTTCAAACGCGAATTCGGCCACAGTCTTCGGAGGGTTGCGGACAAGGCATGCGAAGAGCTCTTGCTTAACACCTCTCATCAGAAGCTTCAGTTGCTTTTCTTCGCTCATATCTGGGTCCGCACGGTGAAACAGTCGCTGCAACTCCTCAACGAACACTAGCACGCCTTCATTAGGATGCTGCGTGCGTGTCTGCAGCAGCTGCTCGGCCCATTCCTTGTGTACCAGAGTCGTGAACGTTTTCGAAAGTTCGGTCTTCAACAACTCCCAGGTCGTCAGTGTACGTTCGTGGTTCTCGAACCAAATGCGTGCGGAGTCTTCAAGGTAGAAAAACACTTGCCTGAGTGTTTCGTCGTCATCCCATCGGTTAAACGTTCGCACCCTCTCGAGATGCTCCAGCCATTCCTCAGGATCTTCCGTAGGGGACCCGTGAAATGATGGTGGTTCCCGGGGTTGCTGCAGAACTACAGGAGAGCTCGTTGCGTTCGTCATCGTGGATGCGTTGTTCATGGCACCAACTGTCACGTCTTCCGCCTTCAATTTATCTGTCAGTACAAACTCCGGCTTTAGGCCTTGTTGTCGGCGGCTGGCATGAGTTGCGCTTGGTTGACGACTTGAAGACCGTTTAGGGATGTCACGAAGCCAAAGACGACGCAGTTGCCTTCAAGGAAAACAAGTTTATTGGAGCGAACTTGTGCTCCCCTAACAACTCAAAGAATACACAGGTGGCGAAGCAGCAGTCAACAAAGTGACGTGCGCAAGCGAGCGTCGGCGAGTCGACTACCGCGGCGTCTGCTCTGCGGGAATTCATCTTTTGGTGCGAGTGTTTCTCGAACCGTCGAATTACATCCAGAACACTGTAGATCAAAGAAGATTATTCTAGGCTGTTGAAGGTAGTTCGAAACGCTCTCCATATTAAAGCAGATAACACGTGCGACATAAAAATTAAAAATGGAACAAGCACTTCACTTGGCACACAGATAACACAGACCGGCGGAGCCGGGCGGTAAAAAAAAAAAACATAAACAAACAAACCCAATGCAAGGTTCGCGGCAATATAGTCATAAGCGTTCGAAACTCGTGAACCGCTGGCGCTTGTCACACATCTCCCCGTTGTTTAGCGCAAAGAAAACGTTTGAGGCAAAATATACTTAATTAACCGTCAGCGCCTACGTTCATTTAGTTAGGAACTCTCGTTGGGTTGGTTTCGATGATAGATAAGTAAAAAAAAAAAATGGCGGTGCAACGCCGGCACGTGCGGGAGGAAAAGCAAGCACAAAAAGAACAGAACCCCCTCTGGTGCAGTTTCAGGCAGGGGGAGGGGGGGGGGGGGGAGGGCCCGAGCGCTGCAAAGGCGGGAAATTTGAATTGCATAGAGTGGGAGCAGTGAGCGGATAACGGCGCCACAGCTTATTATGGCGAATCACGGGAATCACGGCTCTGAACTTCCGACAGCGTTCACATTGAGTGGTATGGCTTTAATTTTCTTTTCTTATTAAATTCGTCAATTCTGCGGGGTCTCAAAAAACAAATATACGCCTGTCTTCTTCAATGATTGGGGCACCACACTTTCGCTGCCCTTGAAAATGTAGTTTTAGAAAAGGGCCCTAGGCCTTATTTTCATATTGGGACGCGCATATTGCCCCTGAAAGGTTGTTTTCTGAGCAACGAGATCGCGTATAATACTTAAGCCGACTTTAAAGGGCTGGGTGATGAGCGCTTCAAAATGATACACATGGGCTAAGGACATGTATAAAGGGACTCTGCAATACTTCGGATAAACGATTTAACTCTTCCCTCGCGTCTGGAAGCATTGGGAAAACTATAATTATCAACAGCACAGAGCGTCACTGCGTGATTTGCTTGTCGCAGCAGATACGCATTCCGTTTCTGCTTTGCTTTTGTGGCTTTGTTTTTCAAGTGGCTATCGGATGCGCTTATTGCTTGAACTGAAGGAAAGCCGGCCAATAGCTGCTACGCCACTGTAATGACGCAATTCGAGCAGCCAAAGAAGGAAAGAGAGAAAAATCTTTTAAGCAAGTTTCCAAGTTATCTGATGGGCATAGAGCAGTAATTTCTGGCTGAGGTACTTTGCGACCACCTAATCTAAGTACTAAATGGGTTTGGTTGACTACGTTCTCCTTGGAAAAAAGTCGAAAAAAGTGCTGCAGGGTCCCTTTAAGAAAACGCCCTAGGATTCTGCTACTTTGATCATGGACTGCTTATATTTCGCCACGAAAAATATCTTCCCAGCAACGCGGTTGTGGGCAGTAGAAAAGCCCCTTTGAAGGGGCTTCGTGTATTGCAGGGAAGCTCCCGCGTATATCAGACAATCCCCACTTATGACGTTCTGCAAATTTTGTGTATCTAATTGTTTATCTTATTGTTTGTCTAGTCATTTCTCTCTTGTTAAGCCTGTAATACAATGACGTTTCCAAGTGAGGAAGAAGAAGAAGAATGTTTATTTAATCGTTTTTTTTTTGGCTGCCGCCGACTCGTGGCGATGGCTTGAAACACGGCCATATTGATTTTCTGGTGACCCGCTTGTGGCAATTTATTTTCCGATGACATTATTGACAGAATTTATAACCACGTGACCGGGATATCTGAAAGTAGGAACATACGCTCAGGCGTAAGAATTGGGAGGCGACTGACTACAATGTGTGCGGCGTTAGTGAGCATCAGCAGAAGGATTTCACACTTTACCTGGAGTTTTCGCGAATGCAGGGTCGGGCGGCATAGCGAATAAGAATTGTGAATGAGAGGCTCGTTGAATTAACGCAAAAGGAAGGTCGGCCGTCAAAAGTGGCTAGGAAGGCAAAGAGGATGGAATTGATCCACTATTTGTACTGAAGCACGTTTAGTTTTTGAAATGAAATAGAGGGGAGAAGCACATGCTCCCGCGTGGAACCCAGACCCACGACCTTCGGAATACGGGTTGAAGCCATACCAACTGTGCTACCGGGGTCGTTGCGCTTCCCTTCACTTTCTTGGGTATTTATCTGAATGTGACTGTCTCCTAAGCTTGGGGGTAGTCTATAGACATAGGGGAAGCGTGCCCATTGTCGGCTTTTTGCTTGTTCATTGCCATGATTGACTGACTGACTGACTGACTGACTGACTGAATAAAACTTATTGAAGGAGAGATGTAGGAAAGAAGCGCAGGAGAGAAACATTAGAGAATCACAGATGGAATCCTTGGGCCAAGGTTTGCACCTTGTTGCGACGTTGTCATCCCACCGCTGACAACCCGTTGCTGCGTACGGGAAGGCCGACCTGAGCCGAGCTCCGTCGCCTCTGACATACGTGGGGTAGCGTGGTGTGAAGCGAGCGGCCAGCCACTGTTGCAGCCGTGAAGAAGTCCAGAAGCCGTAGGCAAAATGTAACTTGTTTACTTCATAGCGAGAGATGAGCCGAAGCCAAAGAACAATGCCCTGACGGGCGAGGTTACAGTACAGAACTCGAGCAGTGTGACAGCATTTATTCGCTGCTCAAACAGGAATGAATTATAGCGCTTGGGGGTGGTCGTATTTATACCCAAAGTGCTAACGGTCGAAACAAGCGTTCCCTCTAGATTGTGCACCCGACACGAATGGCACAGACACACACACAACACTCTTTCCAGAGTTCGTGAGCAGTCGGGGAGAAGCGGCGCACGCTGAGTCCGAGAGAGGGGAGAGAGGAGGTCTCTGCAGCGGACGCGGGGCTTCCGTGTTCTTGGGGCAGGTCTCTACGTGTTGCGTCGGCACGCCATCGATGGCTGATCGCGCCGATAGATAGGCGCCAGATATCCAGACTTGTCGGAGCTTGCTGCAAGCGTGAGTCACCGACAAAGGTGGCCTGCTTGAAAGGCGCACCTAGTGCAGGCTTCGCTGCACAGCCGTGAAGTATTGAAACAAAGCCCAGCGGCGGGCTCATTCGTAACAACCTGTTAAATACTCTATAGCAGCGACGGCGTGTCACCACTTCATAGCCGACGCTGGTACACGTGTCAAAAGATCGTTTCAGGCTTCTAGTTGCCGAATTCTCTAATAAGACGGGCGTCACCATGAAACGACGCGGCACAGGCATGCCAATGCATCTATTCGTCGGTTCGGGAGTCGCGCGGAGGGACAAGAAACTGAGAAAATCAGACGGAACGGCCTTAGGTGAGCACCTGCGGCATGGCGCAAAGGACCCGTCGCTTTGCTCCATGCTGTAGGTGGTCCCCTAAGCAGCCTAGCAACCGATTGACATTGGCCAGTCTTTTGGCCAATCAGTGCAATCACTTCATCGGTGAGTGCTAAAAGTAGGAACAGGGGGGATTAAAAGAAAGGCGAACAACGGAGCGCACACCTTCCGACGCATGCTGCACCATCTGGCTGCAAAGTCAGTAAATTGCGCGCATGCGCACTTCTTGGGCATCGTTTGAGAGTGTGGCCTACAATAATCGTAAATGCTTGATCAAGAAGCGACGCCGGTCGTTTACTAGATGCAGAGCATCTGATTCACTCGCCTTGTCCCTCCGGCGTCGTCGTCGTCGTTGTCGTCGGCGTTGTCCACCCCTCCCCCATTCTCCTCGCCGCGCCAGCTGCGCTCTCCGCCGCTCACCCCCTCTCCTCTCCGATAGCGAACACTCTCTCGCTAGGGGCATTGGATTGGATTCGATTAGATTCGGTTGGATTGGATTGGATTGGATTGGATTGGATTGGCTTGGCTTGGCTTGACTTGCATTGGATTGGATTAAAGTGGATTGTGTTGGATTGTGTTGCGTCATAGCCGCGGCAGGCGCGCCGGGGCCGGCGCATGTGCAGTACTCTCTCTTCCGCGGTTTCCTCTCCTTCGGGCGCGCTGCGCATATAACCGGTGTGTCGTTCTCCGGCGAAGCAACATCCACGCTTGGCTCAAACACCTAGAGTCCACGCCGCTTTACAAGTACGCCAACGTCGTCATCGACTGGGACAGGCTTACGCAGTCCCCTCAACGTTATGCGCGCTATAAAACGCGGTCCCTTCGCCGCTCCGCCTATGCGTCGCATCTACACAGGGGTTCCCGCGAGGGGAGGTGGGAGTTTTTTTTTGAGGCGTCTTTTCACGCTGCGTCGCCACTGAGCAGGATGATCGTTGAAGGGCACCGTAGCTGCAATCAGCCTGCTGCGTGCTTGGCTGCAGAATGTAGTAGATAACAGGATGCTCAGTGGCGACAGAGCATAACAAGACGCCTCAATATAAATGACAGGCATCGATCCTTTATCAAGCATTTATCCTAACAGTTGGCTAAACTCTAAAACGCGCTGAAAGAACTACGCATGCGCGCAATTTACTCACAGTGCAGCCAGACGGTGCGGCATGCGTCGGAGGCTGTGTGCTCCGTTGTTCGTATTTCTTTTAATCCCCTCTATACGGATTGGTTTTTCGATATTACACGACCCTGCAGAAACGACATACATTTTGCGCTTTCTTGGCTTAGCCACAATCGCACCTAGTATGATTAAAAATGATTTCGCCTTCTGCACTTCATAATGCCACAAAATTTATCACAATTATTCGCTGATAATGCTTATCGTCGAAGAAACTGTGGCCAAATGGTTACTATTCCGGCTTCAGATCCCGTGGTTCTTGGATCTGAACAACAGCACTGACTGGAGTGTTGTATTTTTCCAATATGTACTAGAAGACTGCACACACGTGTGCATTCTTCAAAAATGTGTTGGGTACTGGCAGAAAAAGCGTACATTGAAGAAACCGACTAGAGTCTACGTTAAAGAGGGCGCGAAATATTTCCACTCAGTTGCTGTAGTACACGAAACTTTGACTAATAAACCGGTGCTAGTATTTCAGTATTTCCTAAGGGGCGTACAATATGGTACCCCTTTCACGTACCTCTTTCATGTTCCATTGATGCGCAAGATAGTTTGAGCTCTTCAAAGCAAAAAAAAAAAAATAATAATAATAATGTGCACTAAAAGTTCTCACTAGCGAGAAATGAAGTTTCTGACGGGGCAGAAGTTAACTGGATTGGCGTCGCTCACAGCTTATTACAGCTGCCCTTTGCAATTGCTCATTACGAATTTTATTTATCACGAAAATTTCAGAATTGTATTAAAGGAAGGCGCTCTCTTACAAGTCTTCGTGCACGAAGTGTACAGATACCGTTATAATTATTTAATGAATTATAATAATTAATAAGTAATTGATTGGTTAATTAACATTTCTGCAGTCAATAATAAAAATTTCTGCTGGGATAGTTTGTTGCTGCTGGCCTAGATGATTGTGAAGGCATGCAGTCATTTGTCTACCAGTACTGTGGCCATGCACTTTTTGTTTAATTATTGCGGCAAGGGGATTTGCGGCACCTTTATGGTACTGATGCTTCTAAGAACAACACGGAGGGTGTGCAGGAACAGATGTAATCACACTCAGGTTTTGTTGTTATCATTCTGTTATCGAGAGAGAACGGAAAAATCAAAGGTTGCTTTCTCTTTTTGTTTATTGCTCTCTCACATATTTCGAACAGTTACATTGTGACCTTAACGCTTTCATACTTTACTTCCCTTCCAAAAGTAACCCTATCTCACTTAATTAATGACACCCCAAAATGTTTTCATTTGAATGAGCTGTCCCGGAATTGAGGACATGGTGGCTTTTTTACGCATTGTACTCAATTAACGGCAAGCACGCACGCACGCACGCACGCGGCCGCGCGCACGCACACACAGAAGCACGCACGCACGCACGCACAACAACAACGACGACAGCGAGGAACAACGACAGCGAACAACAGCACCTCCAGCAACAACAACGAGAAACAACAACAGCAACTACTACCACAGTAATGAAAAACAAGAGGGCAAAATGGCAGACGGGAAGGTAGCTCGGTCGTGCCCATATAGCAGCCTATATACAGTGAAGACAGAGGTAAACGGAGAAGAGTCTCATTCAACATAGAGGATTAGCTCTGAGACAGAAAAAAGTGCTGCTTCCACTGTAACCAAGTTTCTTACAATCATTTTTTTTTTTTCAGAAGTGATTTTTCAATGAACCTAAGATGTAAGAAAAGTTCTGCAATGCAATGTGCAGGTTAAGTGAAAATAGTGGTTTACATGTTCCGGAAAACAAAACAAAAAAAAAACATGTCTACTGGGGCGGTCGTCTGTCATCTTCGTCAATCATAAACACTCGAGTTTGCTTTCGCACATTTCTTGGTTCATGCCGCATGTCGGTCAAAATATCCCGTGTGAAACCTAAACCACCCACAAAACTAATCCTCACCACTTCACAAAGCGAGTCAAATGGAAGCCATTGACCCTCGAAACACCACCACCTCGTCCACGCAACACACAAACCACACAACACGGCACACCTGTCCACTAGGAACAACCAAAAACAGCGTGTTTCTTGACAGGAGACGCCTCGAAGAGCTGCCGCACGCGCACCTCAGCGTCCAGGCCAATGGCGAACACGCGAGACGCGACGTCATCGGCCAGCACGAGCGCTGATTGATCAACCCTCCGCGCACGGCGGGGAGAGGGCGCGCGCTATGAATGAGGGAACGGGGGGACCCCAACACCACCACCGCCGCCGCCGCTTCCACCACCACCGCCACCAGCAGTCTTCGTCGCGTTATTTTTCCTCAAGTAGCCAGCCAGGCAACAGCCGCCTGCCCGAGCGGTTTCGGCGCTGGCACGTTGTCGCCGCCGCGTTTCCTCCGCACCCGATCATTCGACGGGGCACCTCACCTGAAGGACTTGCTCCCCCGGACCATCGAGGACCTCTTGCAGTGCCCTCTCGGCCTCCTGCGCTGCTACGTCGTCCCGGCCGAGAAAAACAGCCCTTGTCACACGCACGTCGTCTACTAAGAGGTTGTTTCTTCCGGACAGCGCGTCGAAAAAAACCGGCCCCTTTCTGACTCCGACGGCCGCGATGAAACGAAAACTGACTCGTCGAGGTGACAGGTTACCTGTCTACCTGGAATTCGGGGAGCGGTGGCGTTGTGCCTGAAGTGTTCGGCGTTTAAGTTGACGAGTGTCCTCGGGCGTGTATGTGTGTGTTTGTGCGTTTGTTTGTGTGTGTCGGCAGAGCTTGTTGTGACACACGCCGCCTTGGCGTGTCCTGGGAATGACGCGACGACTTTTGGCCACACCATAACCGCGTGACAACGTGTGCTTCGTCGTCCGACTGTGTTGTGTGCGACGACTTGTCCTGACAGCGTGTGGACCTACGAGTTTTGAGTTGGATCTTTGACCCGCTGTCCCATCGTCCGTCGAAGATAGCGGACGAAACGGAATAGACCACCGTTCTCAGGCGATATACCTCATGTTTCGGGGTAAGTCAGAATTGAGATTGGCTCGCTATTCTATCAGCTACATACTAGTTGGCAGTAATTAGGCAGTAACTAGCTGAGTAATTAGAACGGCGAAACACTGTTTTCAGATAGAAATATAAGCAACTTAGTCTGACTTGGTTAGTTACGGCCGCACGCAAAAACGAAGGAAGAAAGAATACGAAGAAAGAGAAAAAGAAGACAGGAACATGCACGTCATCGCGAAATTAAGGCACCGAAACGAGTGAGTGATTAAGATTCTCGCAGAGCTGAACTGGACCTCCGCTTGTTCTGTGAAATTAGTGGCGTAGGTGTACTGGCACGAACGGCACATCATCTCTCTCTCTCTCTCTCTCTCTCTCTCTCTCTCTCTCTCTCTCTCTCTCTCTCTCTGATGTTCAGACGGGAAGGTTTCCGTGCCACATCCCAAGCATTCGCCTTCCAGTTGAACTAACAGGCTTATTCAGGGCTAAGTCTGTACAGTACTATCTTGGATACTCGTTATGATCGGTACACGGCGACAACTGATTACTGCGCTAGAAATGTAAAGCGATAAAAAAAAAATGACAACTGGGGTTACCTACTCACAATTTCGCTTAGACTTTACGATTACAAAATTTTCGGTACGTTGCTCGTGGAGGAATAGGAACACAACTCACGCATGTGTGTATATATATATATATATATATACTTTGGCACGAAATCAAACCACATTGGCATAAACACCACACACGGCGGTGGCCATGAGCCTGACAGGTTCCGAAGATGCATGCGAACTGTCGAACTCGTAAGGTCGCGCGCGCCGCCGATAGGCAGCGATATCTTATAGTTCCGGACCGCGCACGATTATTTATGAGACTGGATTTCCAGGATATGCGGCAGGGGTTCGGTGCGTCGTCGTGCAGTGTACGCGGAGATCGGGAGTGATCGAGAATGGGAGCACTCATCGGTTATAGAAACCGCCACGATATCGAACTGCGCCGCGTATACACGTAACATTTATCACCGGAGGTTCTACCCAAGGTCATTCGTTGTTGCTTTGAACGCAATGTGGGCGTAGAACGACCTCTTTTTTCTTATACCTCAGTGCTTCGATCTCTGCTCCACTGTGATCCAGATTTGCTGTTGTGTTCCGTTCGAACGTTTATTCAACAACCTTTTCATCAAGCGGCCTATATCTTTTAAGGTGTCGATAAAACGTCCTTAATCGTCTTACACGATTGCCCTCGTTTCTCCCCCCTGTCCCCACGAAAGAAAGAAAAACGAGTACGTGTACGGGTAACCTCAACCGGAAGAATTTACTCCGATGCTTCAGTCGTGGCGTATGGACAGAGCTATGCACAGAGAAGCGGCGTGCAGATTATATGTTGAGTAATAACCTGCTATCGTCCACAGGATAGGGTGTCGATAACAGTATCGAATAAAGTCAGAATGCTTCATAGGCTTACGTCTCTGCGACAATGGCACAATCTGAACTACGTAACAGCTAACATTTCGCTAGTAATGCTGACCTTGGTGTAGATTGACCACTACGTTTTGAGAGGAGGGTCTGTTGGACGTCTCAGTCATGCCGTGAACTATGAGATTCTTTCCCAACTCCTCGCTGTCCCTGTTTTTTTTTTTCTTTTGTCAACGAAGTCGCTTGTCCACTCGGTAACTTTCACAAAGAACGATTCGTAACCGATGTGTAACATTAAGCGCTAACGTAATTGGTATGACCGTAGTATAAGGATGAGTATGTAGCGCTTACTGTTTCGGGGTATCTAAAAGAAGGTACTTCAAAGTTTAGATGAACTTGTAAACGGGGAGAACACGGGGTGAGTTTCATTGCACATTGAAACAAAAATCAAATTGCCGGCTTTGATATAATCATGACGCCACCCTCTAGTTGGTGTCGCGATAAGTGAACTGTTCTCGAATAGACAGGGCTACGCCGACGGTTGGAAACGCTTCACCACCTACTGCATCTCAACGTACAAAGTACACAACAGTCACAACTCCTGCCTTCCTGTGACTTCGAATCGCCAATGAATAACTATACATAAACATTGATCGGGTTCATGTAGAATATACTGTTCCTTAAAGGTTTGGTCCCCATTTCTAGGACAACTAAAATGCGTTGAATCTGAATATCTTGCGTCCCAAGGTATTCCTATACACTGCCATTCATGTCCAATGAAAATCGAGTAAAGTTCAAGGCATGTTTCTACCAATTTGAGGGATACGCGTACCGTTGAAACACTCCGCAAGTGTTTGATTTTACATTCCAATATTCTTTTTACATGTAGCGCGTTTGCAACAGTCACGTTCATTTTGTGTATCATTTCATTTTCTTGTTTTTCGCTGCCTCTTACCTCTAGTCATTCTTTCTTGTTTTCTTGTAGCTTCAGGGCAGCCTGTCAGCGTTAACGCATACAGGCAGGGCTTTGTGTATGCACGGTTTTTTTTTGTGTGTCAGAAATCTGTTTCTTTTTCGAACACTGCGTACTGGCAACTGTAACAGAGTTGGCCTTCGTTTTCAGACAAAACAAACCCTCTCTGACAACGCCTTCTCAAATTGTTATTATAGTTGGCCGTAGTGTTCAGCCTTGTATAGCGCATTATAGCGCGTGATGTATGGCATTATTAGCGCCCCAGCGCCTCATTGGTAAAACATGTGCGAGCTTCTCTCGGAAACGGGTTCTCTGATTCGTGCGATAAATGGACGCGCGAACGCTTTTCGGCTTGATCCTTTACGTGGACGCTACTCGGAATGTAAACAAAACTGACCTCAAGGCTACGAAATCGTGAATTTCGCTTTCATTGCGAAATGTGTTGTCACAGAAGCTTGGTCTCACTTATCCGGTAGCGAGGAGTATAGAGAGGAACAATTGACATAATCATAGGGTGTGTAGGTTCGGGGTTATAAAATTTACCGGTCCTGAAGTGGAAGATAAGATGTGGAGCAGTGCGCATGCGGACGCTGTAACGCAGCACAAACATGCACTCGATTGGTCCTCAATATCCTCGCCGCTACATCGTTCGTTCAAATTACCCTAATTTCCCGCGTACATTAAATATACTATTGTTTTGTGGCGCGTTAGTTTTTACGTCATCATCATGGGATAATGGCTGTTAGTCACCACAATCAGAATAACTAACTAACTAAATAAATAAATAAATAAATAAATAAATAAATAAATAAATAAATAAATAAATAAATAAATAAATAAATAAATAAATACAAACGGCAGTAGCGATAGCCGTGAGCGTTGCAACTCTATGTGTGATTTTGCCTAGAGCACGCTTAGTTATGTTTATGTAAGGGGGTGTGATGTGTGGCCTTCGCTATGACAGGATCAATTACGAATGTGAGCGTATCAAAAGAGTGCGGTTTCTTTTTATGGGAGTTTATAAGTAATTATTTGCACAAAAGATAGTTGTTTGAAAATGTGGTTTCCCTAAAAAGAAATCGAGGGAGGCCCCTAAGCAGCTTTTACTATCTGTAAATGCGAAAGCATTGCTTGCCGCTGAAAGTGTCGCTGAGCTATCTCACTTGAATAAGTGATGTGGCGAAACGAGTTTGGTGCTAATGCGTTATGTTTCCGAATGTAATGTTGATGCATATGAGGGGGCGACAACGTTAGAACAGCGTGCCTTAGGCCAGATTCCACCATCTAGGGAACCACCCGTGAGGTGTCCCCCAGCCATGTGCGCACCGTCATGTTTTTGTATCTCAGGTTCAAACTACGCGCGCCTCTCGCCATCTAGTGAATTGCCCCTGAGGCAGCGCCCGTGTTTCCGCACGTCAGCTTCAAATTACGCGCCTTAGACCAGCTTCCGCCATTTAATGAACCGCCCGCGAGGCAGCTGCCAGCGTAGCGACATTACGCGTTAAGTCAGTGGGAATTTTCGTGCCGTGTACCAGTAATGTGTTTGTGATGACGACGGGGAATAAAAATTTGCAATTGTGTTAAAATGAGCGGTGTTAAAATGATAATGAACATTAAAGTGACAGCGGTATTATGTACCAGTGCCAATGTTTGAAAGTTGCTGCTTAATGCATGGCACTCTGCATTGTCCGGTTTTATTTGACAGCTGTAAAAGCTAGGGAGACGCTCCAGGGTGTCGCGGCGGCTGAAGTCCACGCCACGAACCTGTAACGGATGCTTCACTGCCTAAATTGTAGTAAAGAGGGAAAGCTTAACTTACGAAGTTGGACTTTACTTGGGAAGGACAGAAATGCGCCCAGCAGGTCACCATCCATCGGGGACTGAAACAGGGATACCCTTTGAGCCCAATACTGTTCATGCTTTACATGGCAGGGTTAGAAAAGAAATTGGAAGAAAGTCAAGCAGGGTTTAGCCTAACCCATATGCTGCAAGGCGAAGTGGTACAACATATTCCGGGAATGTTATACGCAGACGACATTGTTATTTTAGCTGATAACCAAACCGATATGCAGCGGCTAATAAATCTACCACTGACGTAGTGTCTATCCAGCAAGGCGAATTACCTAGAGTGAAGGAATGCAAATATTATGGAGTGTGGATAAACGAAGGGGATAACTATATACCTAAGAACTCACGAGGAGCAACTTAAGGTTAAGGGTAAGCGAAACGCAGCTATAATGAAGCATAGAGCTGTGTGGGGGTATAACAAATATAAAGTAGTAAGAGGAATGTGGAAAGGAGTAATGGTTCCAGGTCTCACGTTTGCGAATGCTGTACTCTGCTTAAAATCAGACGTTCTATCAGGCCTTGAAATAAACCAGAGAACGGTAGGACGTTTGGCCTTAGGTGCACATGGAAAAACAACTAACGAAGCAGTTCAGGGAGATATGGGCTGGGCGTCGTTTGAAGTTAGAGAAGATCAGAGTAAAATATGCTTTGAGATGAGGTTGAGGGCAATGGATCAACGAAGGTGGGCAGCTAAGGTTTTTAGGTACCTATACTTGGAAAGCGTGGACACGCAGTGGTTAAGAAAGACTAGAAGGCTAACGATGAAATACGGAAAGAACAGCGGAGAATCCAAAACAGCCAAGGGAACCAAAAAAGAGGCAAGGCAGATTGAAACGAATAAATGGAGGAAAAAAATGGAAGCTAAAACGTCGTCAGAGATGTACAGGGCTGAGAAATTGAACATCAGAAAGGAAAATTTCTACGATAATTCCCAGGGCAGTGCTTTGCTTTTTGAGGCTAGAGCATGTTGCCTGCGAACTAAGAGTTTTGTGGGGAAGTATTCACAAAATGATGGGGTATGCGTGGTCTGCGGAAAAGACACAGAAGCTATGCGGCACATAGTGTTAGAATGTGAGGGTATCTATCCTAATCTACATAAAGGGAATATTGGGCTTCCAGAAGCCCTAGGATTTAAGGGTATCAGAGAGGAAGTTAACTTCAAGGCTGTCGAGGGCACGAAAAGAATGCTGGTGGGCTAAAAGCAGAGAGGGGAATATTGCCTAGGACAGTTACCACCTGTAGCAGGGAAAAAAAGTATTTCGTGCTTAATAAGCTTGAGTGCCTGTCCTAAGCATCGCTAGTATTAAACCAAGAGTGTAAAACATGGTTATATTAGTCCTTTTTGGTAAGATGACATGTCGTCCCCCCGCTTCAAAAGGGAAACCAATAACAATCATCATTAATCATCATCATCATCATCAACTTGATGGGGCTGAATGCATGACAAGATCATGATGGGAATGCAACTTCGTGGAGGATGACTTTGTGGGGTTGAATACAAACCAAAAGCATGTTTATAAGATTATATAAGACTATTTCAAGTACAGAAAAACATCTCGGCGTTGTTCGCTAGAACCCTTCAGAGAGAGGTACTCCTCCGGTGTCCAAAAAATGGAACCCTGAGGCGTGATGTATGCTACTGTGTGCTGCATCGTATGCGCACTTCCTGTGGCACCAAAACGAAAAAATAACACACGTATACGAAATCAAATTTGCGAAATGATTAACTCAACCATTATCAAGCCCCTGAAAAACTTACGATTTGTGAGGCGCTCGCACCCGACTGTGGTGCGTAATTTTCCTCATTTAGATATATTCATGACAACAATTTGCTGCGTTCTCAGGAATTGTGGCAGAATGCTTTGCACGCATGGCAACCTGCCCTACTTTATGGAACGAATACTTTGACGCAATCTAAACAAACAGTTTAGTATTTTGGCTCGCACATCCCAAACAGAGGAAGAGTCAGGCCGGATGTGTTATCACGTATAAGTGGAGTTTTTGCAGCAAAATACATATATAGTTGTTCTGAGAAAACACGAATGGGCCATTCATATTTCACCGCCATAGTCTCACATAATGCGCATATTCAGGGTATATCGCGTATGCAAAACACCCGTAAGAAAGTTTTTAAAGACTCTGGTAAAGTTGTACCAGAGTAACTTTAACAAAATTCTATAATAACGAAAAATTTATATAAAAACCTAATAAAGAACAATAAAATACTGATTGTAGCAATACGGGCACCATGCATTTGTGCGACATAAACATAGGATTGAAATATTGTAAATGGGTAGCCCGGAATCGAAAAGCAACTGCATAAAAATGAATTATCGCAGAAGAGCAAACCTTGTCTATAAAATGACAACACAAGATTGATACAAATCTTCTGTGCTTGCAATTCAAATGGAGCAAGCACAGTTTTTGTTAAGCATAATTGTACTTCTGAGTTGGGCAACGTCTTCTATAGGGCAGGTTAAGCGAATTGGGTATATAGCTCACCGGCGTTGTACTTCGGAAACTGAATTTTTTTCGAACGCTCTTATCTCGGGGTTAGCAAGCCTGAAAAAAACGGCAAAGCGTGTTAAAAACAGTAATCGTGAGCAGGTCGTTAACTGTCGAGATTCAAGTCTCGAATACGTAGGCTATGTTTTGGGTTTTTCGGTCTTATTTACCTCCATTCATAACCCAGAAAAGCCCGTTCGAAAACACGGTTCCGCACGCAGCGCGCATGCGTGACCGCACTTCCGAACACACTTCCGAAGGATGCATGCCCTTCTTTCCACTTATATGCGGGAAAGATGGCATGCATCCCCCCGCCTACATGTTGGTGGTTGATATGGCGACCCACTGATAAGTTTGCAAGGATAAATTTATCTCGTTGCTGGCGTGTTTGACACGCACCGCATGTGCGATAATTTACAAAAAGTGCACACTCATAACTTTTTGGAACTTCCTATGGAACGCAGTTTTATTGCTTCTTACTTATATTATCCTGTCGGTTTCATACTTTGTTAAATATTCCCATTGCCTCTTAATTTATCATTGTATTAATGGAAACCTTCCCTTTTGGTTAATTAGCAGCGACCAATTTACTCGTCGTAACTCCATTTTGTTTTAATTAAACATAGGCTATTTATTACGGAAAGTAGCACCAAACTACGAAAAATTTTAAACTAACTTTTCAGCTATACGCTTTTAGAATACGTTGTTGCTCCCTATTACAACAACCCGCACCGCCTATGCATTTAAAATGATTTGCGGGCATTCTTATTCCAACCTCACTAACTTGACTTGCATGCATTATGTTGACTTTTGTTTCTTTATTCCGTGTATTGCTAACACGTTTATTGATTACGATGCTCTTTCCTACGTATACCGTAATTTGTCTTGCGTATATTATTTTGCGGTTTGTTTTATTATTCCATATTTTGTTACTTGATAGTTTTCTTGTCCTATGTAATTGTATATACGGCATGTGATATGTAAATATGTATTATATTTCCGCGTATAATCTCTGTTTCTGTTTGTTTAAGAACGACAGGAGGCCCTTCCGTCAGTCTCTGACACTAGAACCTCCTAAAATCTTGTACTGCAAACATTCTTGTCTAACACAAAAGGAAATAAATTCAATTGGATAAGCGTGAAATTGGTGAGATTTAGAAAACTTGCAATAAAATATGAGATGGCATGAAAACGCGTTGTAAACTGGTGCGACGCCATTACGTTATTTGTGCAACCACCCATTACAGGTAAGGCGACAGTTTAGGGCTCTTATACGAGGCTTAAACTTCCGCTAAATGGTCGTATAATGGGGTACGCGATTTTATCCGCACATCATCATCGTCATCATAATCGTCATCATCATCATCATCGTCGTCGTCGTCGTCATCATCGTCGTCATCATTCCGCCCCATATGAGAGCGGCACAATGCCGCCCCAGATGAGACTTCGTCGAAGTTACTTTCTAGTGCCGTTAAGCAGTACGCTGCGTGTGATTACCGCCAGGCCTCAGCCACTGCCAACAGCCGCTCTTTGCGCCTCCGACACTCCCGCTAATGTGCCGTGCTGCAAACTTTTCCGTTCATTCACGTATTAACCCGAAATGGCCCTGGCAGTGAAGGCTCAGTGTTTAGCCCTTTGCAATAAGTTGCACTTTCAGCCGTAAGTAACTGACAGCATTCGTTCATCCATGTTAAACACTTAGTCTTTCCCAAACCCGATCAAAAGTACGCCCGCAACCTCCATGTGGTGCACAAGTGTGTTTCAGTGCTCACGAAAATTTCCCTCTACCGCTCGATTTCTTTCCTCACACTATTGCTTTACTGTTTTTTTGGATTTCGCTCTAGTCACCAGTGGCGTTCTAGTGTGCCCGTTATTGGGAAAGCACTAACTGGTACATTCTAGAAAAAACCTCGTCGGAGTCCGCGGCGTCTGTGGCAGCGAAACATCTCCTAAACCCACGTGACTGCGAATTAAAACACAAAAAAACAGCACTGCTAAGCAACGCCTGGGCATGCGCCGAACCACTTAAAAAAGTGGAGGCTGAAGTGTTCTCTCTAATCGCCGAAGTGATTCAAATAAGGTTGGCCGTATAAAAAAAGGTTGAAGCGTAGTAAATGTTGAAGACAAAGTCTCAGTTCGATTTTACCTCATTTTAGATGTGAAAAACCGCGAAATTTAAGAGCTATCGCGATTTTGCTCTCTGGTGTAGAATCTCTCAAGGGAGATCGGAAACTAAGCTTCTGGAAGTTTCACTTATTTATATAAAGCATCCAATTATTACAATTTTGCTACAATTTTTGATGCTACAATTTTCCTATTAAATTTCTCTGTGTTTGCCTACGTTTTCCGAGCGACACAATTCACAACATGCCATAGCTGCTTGCCAATTTCTCAAAATGTCAGTTCAGCCCGAATAAAATCCAAAATTAATCCGAATTTAAAAGTAGCCTTCCACCTATTACGGTTCGCGATATGCAATGCCACTTCAACGGTTTTATGCTCGTCAAATTTCACAATTTTCAGCATTGTATTCTATAAAAGCGGAGGGCCCTGTTCAGGATACCGCTCCGGTCATCCTTTGCATTTTAATTCTTTTATTTGGATCGTAAAATTAAGCACAAATTAAGCGAAGCAAATGGGAATTGGCGGGTCACGTCATGCGCATGAGGGACACCACGTGGACCATTCGTTTAACGTTGTGACTGTCAATAGACCCTAAATGCAATGGGGGACGGCCAAGGATTCGATCGAGGGGTGAGCTACGAAAATGTGGGGGCGAAGGATGGACTAAGCTAGCACTCGATAGGCGTGACTGGAGATCTTTGTGAGTGACCTTCGTCCTGCATGGGACCAAACCAGGATGATGATTATGATGATTACGATGACGATGACGACGATTATGATGATGATGATGATGATGATGATGATGATGATGGTGATGATTGGTATCCTATGAATTTATTCCGACCCGTTGGTAGGCTGCCGGGAGCTTCTGCTCAGCGTTTCGATCTATTTGCGAAAAAAAAAATGATAGTTGACTCTTAAGCCGGGTCTGAATCGAAGTTTGTTGCTCGCCCACTTTGCCTTAACGTCCTAAATTCACATTTTCTTCCTTGAACAAGTTCTATGCATTGAATTAACGAGGCAACAGGACACCTTAGAGATTCGGCGGGTGCTCGTGTTGACCTGCCTGTCGTCGATATATTATCCAGTACAGTCCTAGTTAACTTCAGTTTGATGTATTATGCTTGTTATTTCATAGGGGGCTTCCTGTACAACGAAAAAAGAATGAGAAAATCATTGAAAACGCTGTTCATGGGGAGGGGGAGAGGTCTTATTACAGAATAAATAGTTATTGAAGGCGTTCGCGACCTTAGGAGGCTGTTTATAGTCAATGCCATTAAGCTCGACTGTTTATTTGATGGTTTTCAGAATTTATGCGTAAAATGAAATCAAAAGCTTCTAATTTTTCTCGCATATTATATTAGGATCGGCTTCGTTAATTTTCTGCTCATAATACCTTCGTTTGGACAGTTTCCACTGATAAGTAGGAGTATTACGCTTTTTTTTGGGTGTCGAGCTAGTAAGGTAGTAATAAAAGAGTTTCTTCTTTGTCTTTCTACGCATACGATCCTTCTTGTAGTTTACCTGGGATTGTAAGGAAACGGTAAAGTAGTTTTTGTATTTTTCCTTAAGTGTATGTCGATGTTACGTAATGAATAATTTAGACAGAAAGAATGAAAAAAGCTTTCACTATATTATTATCTATGCAATACTGGGCCACTAAAAACTAGCAAAACATGTCAAAAATGCATCTTCGTCTAAAGTGCACGTAATAGGACAAAAAAAAAAAAACTGCGCGCAAACTAACGAGGGCAGGAACCCATGAGGATAACACAAGCACATTTGTGTTGTCCTCATGTGTTCCTCTCCTTGTTGATTTGCGTGAAGTTTGTGTTTTGAGATGCATCATTACTAACTCGCCCAACTTTCAGCCTTTTTATAATAGAACTAAGCTCACCATTGTCGCGAAGCCTGATTAAAGCACAGAAATATTAAGAAAATACCCGGCGATGTCAATGTTTTTAAGATGCCTGCCTCAGGTAGTGTGAAAATATTCAAGACAGCGTGGTCAATGTGGGAACTGCCAGCATGAGTGTTGTGGCAAGTGGGAATTTTAATAAGACACAAAGACCGAAATCCAAGAAAAATGCTGAAGTAGTTTAGGCATATAGGGCACGTTCTACTAAGCAGGTTAACTATCAGATATGTAACCTATGATGATACACACTTTAGTTGTCCCGAGATGCGGCACTCAGACATTGCAGAATCTCTGAGCGAAATTGATCAACTTGACGTATACGAGAGTGATGTTTACATCCAACTATTAGGCTTCTTTTATCGTCGGTTAAAAGGAGATGCTCAGATTCAATCCAAACAGATTCCCAGTTCGTTGCGCAGTAGCGTATATCGTGTCCTCGTTTTTAAGTGAAGTTAATAGACACATATATGACTGCGCCACCATGATTGCTAGACCGTCTATTATCGTATCCAGATTTATATTAAGAGAAGCAATACATATCCGCATCTTAATTTGTTATCCAAGTCTCACTCAGGCATACAACCAAACAGAAACTGTTAGATGATACAAGGTTGAAATTATTATCAAAACATTTGAGGACGCTTGTTACTTTGAAGGTAATAATGAAACTGTCGTCACCTGATATAAGCGAATTCAATTGAGCTCGTAAAGCAAGCGATAGAGTATTAAGCATGGTGTTAGTGGTTACGGTTTCAAAAGAGGAAGTAGATTAGTTCGTCATGTAACTTTCCCCTTTATTGGGTCAAATTCACGAAGAAGACCAATAACGGTCCGGTTATTTCCCTTTCACCTCTTCCTGCTGCACACCTCTCGGTCGACCTCTTCCTCTTACTGTTACAAGTCATAGTTAGTAGGTTCACTTTTTTTCGGATGCCAGCTAATTTACTGTCGGTCGTTTTCCTGGGCTTAATTTGGCTGTTGTCAGTGCAAAAGAAAAACCAGTTGCTTTACTGTTCTGTGATTGTGCTTTAGAGAGCAAGGTATTGTTAGCGGGCGTCATTGTCACAGGCAGGAGCATCGACAATTACTTCGTTTCGAGTGACCTTGTCCGTATACCCTGTTTGCTGACGAACTCCGGTGTTTCTATCTGCAGGAAAAACAAGCGATGACGTTTCTTTGTGTGTGTTTCGATTTTGGTAGAAACCCGACGAACAATGACGAGAACAGCGGGCGAGACAGGGCAATCAATCTTGTCGCCAATCTTTTCCACGATGAAGATACAGCTTTCACACCTTGAGAACGAGGAATTCCCCTGATCTCGACGCTGTTAACCTATAGAGCACTGTTCTCGTTCAGACACCCTGTTGGAAAGAGTACGTTTTCTTGCCTTTCTTTTAAGATCTTGTCATCCGCCTTGAGGGAAGCTTAACATTTTGTTCATGCGGTCTTCGCGTGACTCCACCTCGTCACCTTTCTTTTTTACTGTAAACAATGTCGACGTTCTCCTTTCTGAAGTGCACCAGCAGCTTCCAAAGAATTGAACCTGTTCATGGTTGGTATTCAGCGTTGAGTCCTATGTCTAATTATGCCTTCTTTTCGCACACTTTTTTTTAGCGCATTTTTTTTCTTTGCTATCAAAAGTATCAAGCCCACATCTATTTTCTATTAGAACACTGCCTACTGCCAGTTATGTATTGATGTCTTGCCTGAAATATGCCTAATGTTTTCTTGTTGATAAGTATGCAATGTGGTACCAGACTTAGTGGTTTGAAAAAATCTTGCCTATAAAAGCTTTTCGTTTCAGAATTATTCTATCGGCTGAATCGAGGAACAGATAGAAAGTCCAAAATTTTCGGTTGAAGTAGCCCAGAATAGACTATCGTCTTTAAGATTAACCTGCAATGACAGGAAGGGGTATGAGCGAACTGGTTGCTGCCCCGTCGCTGCTGCCAGTGAAGTGGCCCTGCGTTGCTGTCTTGTTATATGTCATGTTCGGTTCGACGAAGCCGTCGACGGCGTGTGGTCACACAGGAAAAAAAAACAAAAAAAACATGCAACCCCAGTTCAACGACGATGGTTGAACGCGGAGCTTCCTCGTGAAATATCCCTTGGTTGTCATCTGAGTTTGAACTTTGACTATCAGACGGTTCGGACTTTGACTCGCTGAGCTTTGACTTTGACTCGCATGCATTTTGGTCTTTTGATCGTAGTGGCTTTGACGTTGACCCTTCGCCATTTGAGTTCGCTCGAAAAAAGCTTCGCGTTCAACCAGCGTCGTCATTAGACGGAGGCGCGCATGAGTTTTTAGATGCAAAGCATCTCTTGCTCGGGGCTATGTCCGGCGTCCATCTGTTTTCCGCACCTATCCCCCTGCACTATAAATAAAAGAAATAGTTAGCGGCGCCCGGTTTTGATCCCACGACTCTCTGGCCGCAACGGGAGGTACGCGGCGCTCTTTCCGCTGCGCTACAAAACCGAGACAGAAGCAAGTGCTACGAACGCGCCTTATGTCCTTGACTCATTCAAACTACGTCAAGAAGCTACTGATACAACGAAGGCACGCGAAGCTGAACGTCAACGGAAACGACGAATTGAAAATTTTAGAGGAGGATGTTAGTGTATCTTGCTCAGGGGGATGTCCCGCGTCCGTGTCCCGTCCGCAGCGCCTCTGATGGTGATTGTGGCAGGATGCCCCTAGGGACTTGCCAACCAAAGAATCCATCACGAGATAGCTTCGCGTTCAACCACCGTCGTCATCTTCCCGTAGGGGAACCGCTGAAGAAGAAGGAGAAGAAGACAAAGCTGCGAAGGCGAGGACGTGTACGTTGCCCTCAGCCGGTGCACCAACGTCAACAACCTTTACCTCACCAACGCTGACCGAGACCACCGATTCTACCACAGAGACGACAACATCGACAAGAACATGATGGACGAGTTTCGGCGCCTCGAGCGCCACCGCCTACTCACCGTAACACAACAGTACTTGCGTGCCTTTGCCACCGGTGTGGACCCGCACGCGGAATTCCCTCTGGCGCTATTAAACACCAGATCACTCAACATAACGGCAACACGCCAGCTACGCGATAAGCGCGCATGCGCGTCTTCTCTCTCATCTCCTCCTCTCCACTCCATCTGCTCTATATAATAAACCAGGTCCGCGCGCCGCTTCCTCAGTTGCTGCTTTGGTTGAGACACGCTGCACCGTCCGATGGGCTGAATGGACGCCAACAATTCTGCTTTGCATCACGACATAGTTCCCTTCGGGGAGATGGTGTAATTTTTTGTCTAATTTTTTATGTCTATGCACCCCTCTCCAAATGCCAACTGCTTGCACCGTGTCAGAAGGGCGTAGTCGAATAGACCCCGGATTCATAACGTGAGGGACCCAGGTTGGATTCAGACCACGGGAAGCGTTTCTTTTCTTTCACTTTACCCACGACCGTGATCATCGTCAGATAAAGTTGGGTTTCCTGCAGTGCGTTTTCGGCGAGACATGCGCCATCAATGAGATTTAAAAAGCTTCGCTTTAAAAAAGATTTCTCTATGGCGTGAAGGCTATCATGATATCGCCGATAATGTAGCACTGCGCGGGCAGGCTGGGAACCCCGTGCGGGGAAGCAGTAACTGTCGACGAGGGGCGGCGCAGATTCGGCCATCGTCCACGGGACACCGTCCTGAAAAGAACGGGAGAACATTTTCGGCACCGTTTGGAACTGTAACGTCATAATAGCACTTGACAGGCATCGGTGACGTCACTTCGTAGCGCCAAGTTTGACGCTTCGAAAGAGTTGCCTTTGTGATGGCTTTTTTGCATGACCACAACGCGCTGCAAAGAAGTCTAGTTTGATTTCAAAAATAGAAAACATTTCTTGCACGCATTCAAACGATACTGAAATAAACTGCCCATGATTTCAACTTCTGTTGTGGTATTTCATTTAGTATGTTGGAACAGCATTTATTTCACAACACAACACAAACAAACAACGCAGCGGTGCCTTCAATAGCCTATATCCTTTCCGTTCTTAGTGTCTCAAGCTTTTAGAACATCATTAGTCATCCCCAGTAGCAGGCACCTTGTATTTTAACTTAGGGTTGAAACTTCTTGGAAAGTAAAAAGAAAAAACCGACTGTTGGCAACCAATAAAGAAAATAAATAGTAATAGTACCCCTCTTCTTTAATTAACTTAAAAAAAGGTAAAACTACTTAGTGAAGCACAACTTATCACTCTAAAAAAACTACACTCTCTCAAGCATGGCCTTACCATGTCTGTTCTCATACCTCAACGCCAGCGGGTTAATTCACAAACTTTGGATTTTTCCAGCTGAGACTTTCGCGCTTGCCTTTTCTTATCTAATTTGGTTAATCCCTCCATCAGACTGTATCTTTTTTCTGCCCTCCTCTCTCTTGGGCCTTTATTCCTGTTTCCCTTCCCTAACGGAGTAGCATGAAGGCGATTTTTTTTTGCCTGCTAAATACTCTGCTTTCTAACAAAGCGCTTCTTTCCCTTCGTTCTCTCAATATACCAGAGCTTTTTGAGGCCCTCTGTAGGAGCTTTGATTCGGTGTGCTTCATCACTTACGTCACGCCTCTTCGAGGAGGCTACAGTCACCATACCGCAAATGTAGTTGCTACTGAAGGGTATATACTATATACCATTCATTCATTCATTTATCGCCCTATTGACATCTAGTGCAGTACGATGGCCCGTCCTGATAGGGGAGCTAGGTTTCAGCCGAATACTACACCAGGGTGGCAAAACCCTGCCCTGGGGAGGGTGGGCTGCTTTTTTTTTTTTTTTTTTTTTTTTTTTCCCGTAAGGCCTTTCTATACTCGGGGACAATTTAAGAACGTCAACGGAAGTTGCTCCTGCGCCTCATCACCGCATCCGGCTGTTACTCCGCGCGGCGCAAAAAGTGCCTTACTTCGAGAATTTTGAAAGTGACGCAACTTGTTTCCGTGATTTCTCGCCCTTAATCTGCCTTTAAACTCGTGCAGCGTCGGAAAAAAAAATCTAGGTGTGGAAAAGAAGACGATGATATGCAATGAGTGCAATCTCGTATGAAAACGCGCACGCGTTGACATCCAGGTCCGGCGGGTCCTTAACTTGTACCCGAGTATATTGTATGGTTGCATATACCCCCAGCGGTCTAGCCGTATACACACAGCAATGGATACAGTATATATACCTGCAGCGCGTGGCCCATTTGCAGATTTTCGGAAGGAAAACTGTATCGACTTAGGAATGGGTCTACTGCATCGGCAAAAGCAATGGAGGGGAAACAAACTGTACAAAATTAGAACAACTTGTTGCGGAAAGTGAAGCATGACAACAGTTCGGTGGACACGCTCGTACGAGAAAGCTGGCAATCGGGAGCGCTGGTTCGGGCATGTTCGTGGAAACAAGAGCCCATCGTATTTACACCAGCTCCGTTAAAAAAACAATAAAGCGTAATTCTTCTGTTACTCGGCGCAGCGAAATCAAATTTTATCAAAACGAGTTGAGTAGAATCGAACATAAAGTGATGTGCGCAAGACGTGGAGCTCTGGAACTATTGAAGATTGGACGATGTGTTAAAACTTAAAAGCAGAGTGTCGAACTGTAACCGACCCGAACCGAAAGCCGGAACCGAACCGGTATTTTTGCCGGAAGTGAACCCGAACCCGAACCGTAATTTTTTGAGCACGCTGCACCCGAACCGGAACTGAACCTAAAAATAAAATAACGATTACCGGTTCACGACGAAGCGGTTCGACCGCCCTTTGATGATAATGCGCGGTTAATATCAATGGGGGCTTTTCTCTTTCATGTAGGTACTGCTTCGCAACCTATCACGCACTAATCGCCTTCAGAGCAGTCACAACGCCACACGCAAATCACAACACCACACGCAAATCGACCAGATTTAAGGGAAGTCCCCAAGGTATAGTAAGTTTCTGCGAGGGAAAATTTGGCATACACCTGGGCGAGGAAGAATCCTGGACCCAGACGAATTTTTCTTCAACTGCGAAGTTTCTGAGAAAGCTGTGCAGCTTTCATTTGTAACCTTTAGGCTGCATTGAGGTAGATGTCAAATTTTCTTCCGCACCACGCCGTACGTGGCCGCAACATCGGTAGGGGCATGCGCACCAATCTTGCAAAATATATATTGCTGCTGGTCTCGCATGCAGAGTGCAATGCTGAGCAAGACTCTTTCCGCATCCTGCAGGTGGTATGAAACACCGACTTTGCTTTGCCCTGACTTCGCGGCTACTATATAGGAGAAGTGAGGCCGAAGGGTCGCTTCACGGCGCCACGACGAGGCTTCACACCCTAAGCGTAACTTCTGGAAGCATTTCATAGTTTCCTTAAAAAGGTATCACATCTGTAAAGTGTAAATACTTGAGAAGTGTTACGCGCACGGCTGCCGCTTCAGTGGGTAAGCCGCTAGAAATCATGGATGCTCGATCACTACGTCCGGCGGCGGTTTTCCTGATGTAGACGAAAAACGAAAGCGTATGTGCCGATATACTAAGGTGGTCAAAATTTTTCTGCCTCCCTGGAAATACGGTGCGCCTCACAGCACAGGAATAGCTGCGGAGCATCAAACGCGCTAATATTTTTTCACAAATGTGTTTACCCGTGAAAAGAAAGAAGTTAATCCCTCGGTTTTGAATTATTCCGCGCAGATTCATACACGAATAATTCCTGCTCTCTTTAGCGACATTCAGCCACCGAAAAAGCGCAAAACCAACAGGCAGATTTTCCTCTAGACCGCACCTCATTTGCCCGACCTTTCACATAACCTAACTTCTCATCACTACGAAGGCGGCGAGCACCGTGGTGCGCAATATAATCGTTAGTTTCTCCACAACCGTTTACCCTTCAAGTTTGTACCAGTACTAAACTACATAAATTATGCAACATGTTTTGTTTGAAGGCCCGGGATAAAAAAACAACCTTTTATTCGACTTTTGAAATGTAAAAAAAACCCAAAATAACCTTTTTTAATTTTTCATTAATAGTTAAATGCCCCACTTTCCTGCAGTAGAGTGAATTTTTAAATATAACTATCCCTTCTACACAAAGTAAAGTTGGCGCAAGGAATGAGAAATGATGCATAAATTGCACACAAAAAATTGAACTGCAGAGCTTGTCTACAATCGGAAAACTGGACCCGACATTTTGGCAATTTTTTTAAAGCATGTAGTGTTTGAGTTTTTTTATTGCAAAGAATTTCTCGTACAAATAAAAAAATAAATACATTAACTCTTTAAAAATATGCAAAATCCTAACATGTTTATGTTTTTATAGTTTATGTTTTCCTGAGGTAAGAATTTCGAATTTTGCGCGATACGTCCAACACACCTGTGACCCCAGCCAGCCTTGGGATTTGTTTTTTAGGTGGGGAACTTTCTTGCAAACAAACTGCAGACGTATAACTTTTTTTGTGTAAAAGAATCTATACATAAATTTTTCGTCCAAACGAAAAAAAACTCGAGCATAACGTCCGGTCCCATTTTGTGAAAACAAGTCCAGGGACGGCAAGCGGCTGGGGGGCGAAAGTGGCTGGTGAATCGCCACTACTTCATCTGTTCTCTTTAATATCTGGACAAATTGTTTAAAGTTGTCTTTGAAATTGCGCCACTGTTATAGAGCAAAACACAGTGCTTGATTTTTTGTTCCTATTTCGTTTTTTATGGTCGCTTTGAACTACTAGGCATTTTTCGTTGATAATTGAACTCATCCCACCGGTTCGCAAACCGGTTCAAAGCTTCTGAACCGGTTAACGAACCGGTTCGGTACATGCTTTAGTCGAACCGGAACTGAACCGGAACGAAATGAATTCATCCGAACGTGAACCATAACCGAACCAGTATTATTTTCGGTTCGACAGACTGGTTAAAAGACGCTATAAATGCTTTTGTACCCTCACGCGAATTCTGTTTTAGTGATGTGAGCTTAAACGGTGTTAAATGACATTTAGGTCGAGCGGGGAGACGGTAGCGTTAGGCTGCTTTTAACAGGCATGTTTTAAATGTAATGTATTCCTATGGTATTTGTTACTGCGAATGACGACACGCTGGGGCTCCCTTCCGACAACATTCCGGCTGCGGGTATCTCGGACGCGCTTTGCTACACTTGCGTGCAGAATGTTCTTTTTATTCAAATGAGCCTGACTTCGGGCCCATCTTCGACGTTCCACTTTGTAAACCAACCGGAACCACTTCTCAGTAACCGCTTTGCAGACTAACAGCAAGAGTTGTTGCTCGACGAGAGTGTGCCGACACCTATCGGACTTTTTTTTATTTAAAACGAGAAGTCAAAGCCTTTTAAGTAGTCAGACGGCAACATCTAGCTCGCGTCTCAGTTTATAAACAAAAAAAAATGAAATACCTTACTAACGGGATAAACACTGCTCGGGCGCTTGAACATAGTGAAGCAGAATCACGAATTGCTTCTTTCAAATTTATTCGTTTAAATTTCGTTCAAAATTTGTTGCAAATTTCCGTCAATGATATTATATGTATACAAGAATCACCCGAACGTGTTATTTCTGCAGATGATACAAGCGTTTTCTTTTCTTCCTTGGATATAACTGAACTGGAATCGAAGGTTAATGAATACATAAAGCATTTGTCTGAGTGGTTATTGCAAAATAAGCTGGAGTTAAACGTAAAAAAGACAACCTATGTAGTATTTTGACCACGTATAACAAGAACATGCAAAAGGATCTCCTGATGGAGTTTAAAGGTTGCGCAATTGCGCAAGTTAAGGAACAAAAATTCTTGGGCGTCAAGTTTCCAGAAAATCTCACGTGGACTAAACACATCACTCAATTATACAGCGAACTGTCTAAACGCGTCGGTGCAATATTTAAAATTGCCCACTTGATACCGCTCCGGCAGAAGCAACAGTTATACAATACACTTTTCTACTCAAAACTCTGCTATGGCGCAGTGGTGTGAGGCACAACAACGACAACAAACTACGCTACTCTTCTACAAAAACGACAGGTTTGCATTTACTGCAGTTACCGTGGTCGCCACGCGGATCTTTGAACGGCTCCGTTGTTTGAGGGATTTGCTATGTTTCGAGCTGATAGGATATATTATTTGAAGCTGTTGTGCACCATAAATAAAGGTAAAATGCAAAACACAATAACGGGCACTATTTCCCACTTTCTCTCAGGCGCAACACCCGACACCGGCCAAAAATAAGGACAAATTACGGAAAACGAAGTTTGTGATCTCAGTCACCAGAAATATTAAACAAAATTGTTTAATAAACAGAAAAAGTTTCAACTTTCTGAAAAATCACTTAAGAAGCAGGTTAAATAACTATTGCTAACTGACAATGTGTGGTTTCCTCAATAGCTGAGACTTTTTGGTGTGTTTGTTTTCTTACTGTTTAAAACTCCCTGTAGAACATTTTTCCTGTGCTTTTTATTACCGCGCATTGATAAGTAGAAGACATGCTGCCCCTGGCTCTGTATGTAAAAAGGTGTTTTTCCAGATGCCGTCTTTTTTTCATGTTTCCGTTCTTTTTCTTGCAGTTAGTATTTGAGCGCGTTTTCATTTTCTGTGTCGAACTGTGTATAAGTGTGTGTAACGTACGTATAGCTAGACAAATGTTCATTTTTATTTATTTTTTGATGACTCAAAGTGCTGTAAAGCTTTGTGCTGTACATATTTGTTGTTTTTTGTGCTTACCTCATTTCTTATACTCTCACTCGGGTTGCTGTATTATATTTTCTTGTTCCAGCATTTGAAGTAGTGATTGCATCTGTTCGATTGTATACATAGACAGGTGTACTGTTATATACGGTCTGTGAATTATTTGCTGACGTTGAAATGCTGTTGACATAGTGTGTAGGGGGTTTGAAGACCTCCGTCCGTCTTTGTGCCTTTGTGCCCCAGTCTCCTCTCGCTCACACGAACACACGAAAAATAAAATATATATATATTTTTTCAACTCAATTCAAATGGTTTTAAACGATGGAAGCTGATATATTTTGGTATATTCTGCACTCCCCTTGTATACACTACAGAGGCTGTGTATACAGGGACCAAAAACTGGAGGGTCAGGTAATGACGGTGTATTTTATTTTTCGCGAAACGTACCTGAGCCCCATAGTTAAATGATCGCACAAACACACACAAAGAAGGCTTCATTTGCTTTGAATGCATGCCGCACGTGGAATTTGTAGTAATCTAATAGCTCTTCCTGCTTGGCGGGTGAAAAATACTAAAGATAAGAGTTCAAGTTCTCATACTCCTTTTTTTTTAATTTCTGGCAGACCCATTTTTTGCGGTAATAATATAGAAAAAATAGCCTTATTTTGAACAAGGTGCGAAAGAGATTTCTAATTTGATGAAATGGCATTGAATCCTTACATTGAAAGTACGCTGTCGCATGTACAGAAAACAATCTTCGGCATTCTATGCAGCTAGAATACACATACTAATACAATACGCTACATGGAGTCTGCTCCCGTCCTATCTCTTTTCACTGTGTCATCCTTTACGCGCAGATTTCTCCTAAGAATGCGATACCCACTAGCCCAACATGATACCGTACACTGTTAGTAATACTACAAAGGGTTACTTCCCTTGAGACGGGCTGATTTAACCATTTCTCACGGCAGTTACTTTCAGTGTAAAGTTATTTACACCCTTGTAGTCTATAGCTAGCCCCCCTTACAGCCTACTATAAAACAAAAAACGCCCTTTGCAAAGGTGTAATTAACGATAAACACTTTTGATAAGGAAGTATTCCTGTGTATTCGCCAGGGTGTAAGGGTGTTAAAAACGCAAAATACCCTCAAGGGTGTTTTTGTTTTTTTCTGCTAGCGTCTTAGGGTGTTAGTTATAGACAGTGTAAATTTCTGTGCAGCACAAGACAGTGACAATACATATATGTAGGGTGGTTCGTTTTCGGGTTTTATATATTTTTTTTTAAATCGGGGGGTTAAAATCGGGTGCTATTTTTCTAACTGATAATCGGGAAGAAGTCGGGCTTTTTTTGCAAAACCATTCCGAAATGCGGGTTTTTCGGGGTTAAATCTGCGGATGTACTGAGTAATACACAGTTTCTTTAGAGAGTATCACGTTCCCCTTAACTCTAACGCGTTGAATTTGGTGTTTATTTCAAGCTGTAAATCAGGGGGACATCAGTATTTTTTTTTATAAAAGGCTGTCCGAAATTGAGCATTTGTTTGGAAATGCATCAGTAATGGTGACAATAAAGAAGATTGATAACTTCGAAGAAATGAATCATTTTGTTCACAAAAAAAAAAAAAAAAAAACTGCTCACGATTTTTCACTCATCCTTGTTCACAAACATTATCATCTGCTTGCGCAACATGTCGGTCTTCGTTCGAGGCCTGTCTGACCGCTGAACGTATCTCAAGTGGGAAAAAGTTCCCTAGTCAACACAGCTTTCATTAGCTGCACACAAAAATGTCTGCGCAGAATTTGCCAAGCTGAGGCAAAGCGAGCGGTAAAGTAATGCAATACTCAATGAGTTCGGAAGCTGTTTTGGGGGCTTGCTTCCAGCAAGTATACTGGTTGAGAACGGCGACCGGTCAGCGCACGATTGTGCAAATCGCTGCTTTGGGAAGGTACATTCCTGAAACATGTTGGGAGTGTGGGGAGAAATCCGGTTCAACCCGATTCTCCTGAAAAATGTTCGGAGTGTAAGAATAGGGTAAAATCAGGTTTTACCCGAAAACGAACAACCCTACATTATGCCGCGTCTCTTGACTAACCCTCACATGGAAGTGTTTAACGTTTCCTGAAGTGTTTGACGTTTCGTTTATGGTCCTTTTCACCCCACCGCAGGATCCCCGTCCGGTGCCGAGATCAGACCAGCAGCGCAGCCGAGTCGTGGCCGGGAGGAAGATGTGAGGCCGAGCTCCGTGCCGGGCGCCGCCTCGAAGGCGTTCGTGCCCGCCGCCGCAATGGTTCTTCGCGCGGGCGCGATCCTGGCCCTGGCCCTCGCTGGGCTTCCCCCTGCACTGGCCCTGGGCACATGGATGTGAGTGCACACGAGAATGTCTTTACCGCGTTCGTACGTCCAGTGCTTTTCTTTCATACATACATACAGCACACCCTCGTTATAACGACGTCCTCGGTACAGGGAACTGGCTTCGTTATAAGCGATACTTCGTTTAACACTTCGAATAAAGCGCTATCGCTTTATTCGAAGGGTTTCACGGTGCCCGCTACACAGGGTAACAAAGCGAGGCTTAAAATAAAGCGATTTCGTTATGACGAGTGTTAGCTGCCCTTCGCTAAGTGACGTCACAAAAAAAGGGGCCCTGGCGTCGGCAGGCACCTTTACTATGCCCTGATGTCCAGTTCCCAATGCCTCCGGCTTCGTAATAGTCCGTGATATGATACGTGAGCATCGGTGGATGTAACGCGGAGGTAATTTAAAAGGAATTCCCTCTCTCTCGCCCCCCGTTTCCCAAACGCTAGCTCGATTTCTCGCACCAACTCTCGAAACTATCGGAGTTCCATCAGGAGTGGAATGAATGGAGGTCACCTGGGCGGTGTACAAATGTCTTTCTCGTTCTACTCTTCCTAGCTTCTTCTGGAAGCGGAATAAAAGAAGAGTTTAAATTTCGGTTCATGTACCAAAAAAAAAAAAAAACGCCGTGTTTATGAGGCCTCCTGTGGAAGAAGGTTAATTTAAAACACCTGGGGATAAAACACGGGATCCGAGATCCCGTAGGCACGGGTGATTTACTATGGCGCTTTCAGGAGAAAACAACCGCTGCGGCCAGGATCGAACCCACGTCCTCGCACTCTGTAGCAGAAATTTGGATGAAATAGAACTCTCTCACCGATTACCTGCAAACAGAGGCGGGTTAAAATCCCTCAAGCACGCTGGCACACCGACATGCTATGCTGCTGTGCAAAGAAGGTTTAACTGGCCTGCTTGTCCAGGCACATCTGCAAGCCCATAAGGGGGGAGAAGGTAGTGACCCCTGGTATATACTGCGGTCACTGTGAAATTAAAATCTTGGTTTCATGCACTGAACCCTCCCTATAGTGCGGATTGATTTAGACCGCGAGGGTATCTTTGGCACTTGTGATCAAATCTCGTACTCACAAAACTTCGTAATTCGAATCCATCGGCGGAACACCACCGCGGATGGGGTCGAACTCTAGTCTTCGAACTCATCAGCACGACCTTTTAAAATTCATTTTCTGACTGCAGGGCCGATTCAGCCCGATGCATCGACCGATGCATGACCAATGTACTACTGATGCATGACTGATGCATTGACCGACGTATGACCGAACCTGATGCATCGACTCATACACCGACCGATGTACAGCCGATGCACTGACCGATATTTCAACCGATGTATCTATCGACGAATGAGCGATGCACGTTCGATGAACAGCCGATGCACGGCTGATACAGCCAGTTATCTTGTTGGAGTACTAAATGGAGTAGCCTGCCGTAAGAAACGTATTACGGCTCGAAGCTTTAGTGCGGTTTCTCTTACAGTTCATGCGGTCAGCTGGCTGCCACCCTTCTAGGATATGTTCCAAGTATGCCGCTTTTGCCTCACGAAAAAGGAAACGTTATTGACAATTTTGGTACGCAATTTACTGGCCACACGCAACTTTAAATTCGCGAGCGAGGATGAACTGTACATTATAACTGCGCACTAGCACAGAACGTTCATGAGAGAAAAAGTTATCCGGTCGTACCCATGGGCTGTACTGTTGAGACAAGGTATAGACAATTACATTTCAAGAGATCCTAACTAAAACTACAGAAGTGAGGAATTTGGTTTTTCATTGCAATAACAATACATAAAATTAACCGTTTGGTGAAGGCCCGTACTTGCAACTTCCAAATAAAAATTAGCACATATTTAACAAATCTGCTCACTGAAAGTCAAAGAAGAGGCGTCGTAAAAAAATTCAAATAAACGTTCAAAAATGTCATCTCAACTGGAGGCACGTAAAGAAATTCGGGACAGAAACTTTTCCATATATCTTGTGTGGAGAACCGGTATAGTTGCAAGTAAGAGCAGATACGAAACGCAAAAGCGGCCGTCGTACCACGGGGACAGGTAGTTGCGTGGCGACAGTAGTTGCGTGCCGCCGACCGCGAACCTTCCCGCGGCACCGGAGGCACGCCACCGGGAGCTGTCATCACCAATGTCATCATGAGTGCCGCGGCGTTCTTCGGATGATGCATGGCTGCCCGCAGCCAAAAACGTGCGCGGAAAACGAGAATACGCGCGGGGCAGCCATCATCGACGGAGCCTCTCGGTCGCGGCATCGGCACCGGGGCCACTACTTTACACGCTCGAAGGAAGTCGAAAGGGAGCGTTCGTTTGATGTCTCCGGCCCGAAAACAGGAGGGGAGAGATTCCGACACGACCTTGCATGTAAGCGCTGCTTCGCGCCGCGGAGAGACGTTGGGCCATGGTAGGCCTGCTGGCCGTCGCCGCCGCGGGGGCCGTTTCAGAAGCCGAAAAATGTGCGCGGCTACTGCACCCTCCTCGCCCTTCTGGCGCGAGGAGAAGAACGAGCCACGCGGCGGGCACCGACTACTGCAGGCAGTACAGAAAGCAGACACAAGAGAGGCGGCTGCCGCCGAGAAGAGAAGGTTTCGTCGCCGCCGGTGCGAAGAAGGCACCTGAACCCACGCCACCTGGCAAGCAAGGCCTGGTTGGCTTCTTCCTCACCCATGTCTTGGTGGTCGAGCTGTTGCTGACATCCAGCTCCAGCTGATCACACCTTGTTGCTCTTTGGCATCGCCTTGTTCAAGCGGACATTTTGGGGATCACGACAACTTTGAATTTCCCGCCGCGTACTCGCGCTCGGTTGCCTGGGCTGTGTTGTCTGGACGGTCACCGGAGGGAGGGCCACAAAGCGAAGGTGCCCGGAACGGTCGAAAGGGAGAGGACCTCCACACTGCCCCTTGTTCCCCGCGGCCGCATACAGGATTCCACTCGCCCGGCCGAAGAAAGAGACTTCCGCGGCCATTTTTCCTGGGCCACTTTTTTGCTCCCTTATCGTTTTGGAGCCAGAAGGCCGTAGATCATGCATGGAGGCCTGCAGACCACGTGCCTCTGAACGGGGCCGATCGCCAACTCGGCCGACGACGAGACTGGACCGCTTGTAGCCATTCGGACGGCTGCAGCCCTTGGGCGCAGTTTACGAGCCACAGCAAGAAACGGCGGGCGCCTATAATATCCTTACGCGCGACACACTTACAACCGGATGACTTCCTGAGCAGTCACACCAGAGGGTGCCCGACCTCGGTGTACACAAAGGTCCAGTTTAGCACATCTGTATAGCCGCTCGATGGGGGCTCCGGCCTGGCTTCTCGGAGAAGGATTCTTGCAGAGCGTAGCATATGGCGGCAGGCTGTAAAGCGGTCTACGCCGTCGTGCCCCGGATATAGCCCAGAATGTATACGGGGGCAGGAGACCCGCACGCTAGCACTCTGGGAGCCTTTTCTCGTGCGCTACGCGGATTCCCTGCTTCGCTTGGCTCCGCGAAAATAAACGCCAGCGAAATCCACATGCCTGGCACTCGTAAAACATCATTCCGATTGGCCTTCCGGCAGTAATTTTATCACTCGAGGCGCCGGCACTTTGGTGTTGACTGCATAGGCAGGGCCTTTAGTAAGGTTATCTCTCTTGTAAGTCGTCAGCCGTACGCGCAGTCTTTCTGGATATGGCAGAACTATGCTGGAGAGTTATTCATGCAGATCCTGCAACGCATTTTCGCTTAGGTGGAAATCAAGCTGAGAGAGAGAGAGAGAGAGAGAGAGAGAGAGAGAGAGAGAGAGAGAGAGAGAGAGAGAGAGAGAGAGAGAGAGAGAGAGACTAATTTTGGAGCCCGTGTCCAAAGGACTGCTCGGCTTCTTGGTGGTGTTAGAGGGACTTGTCTAGTCCTGGCGTGTTTTTAATGGGATCTACTAACGTGGTCCACTAGAGCTCTTCAAACTCCTTAGGGGGTGTGACCCATGGCTCCAGCTAGAAGGGCACTTTGTGGCAGGCACAGGCTTGTAGGAAGAACCACATTTTCGCCGTAATATCCCACAAGACGCCAACTCTTAGCTTGAAACATATAAATCAAGCTAAGATTTTTGCGTCAGTGGGATGTGATGCTGATATGATTCTGGAGGTTCTAGATGTAAGGCAGCGAACAGTTCGAAATCCGCGGGGCGCAACTTCGACGTTGACTTGCACAAGAAGTCCTTAGGCATTACAGGAAGCATTATTGAAGCGTTAGAACTCGAATTTAAAGCTTGCTGCATGTGAACTATTCCCTTTATAAAACGGCTGTACAGTGCCCCGAACGAAGACACCCCTTCATGTGCGAAATTCAGGAGTATAACTGATGGATACACTTAATGTGTTTCATGGGTGGCGTGGCAACAACAGCGTCTCAAAATCCTCAGGCGTATGTCTTGTTCTGAAATATCCCGAACCCGATCAAGACACGAGGTCCTCAAATCTAGAGACTGATGTGTCAGTAGTTTTACCACCATGATTTTCCGCTTAGCGAAGATAAAAAATTTCCCAAGTTGCTACAAAAGCATGGCAAGCAACCACGCTGCAAATAGCAGATGAGTAAAGTGTACAGTCCTTATACTGTCCTATTCACTTCCTGTTGGCAGAATCAGAATTCAGAATTTGCTTTATTTCCAGCATATGCGTATAGTACGTTGCACGATATTTGTTTCCCTTGCTTACGTCAGCTTCCAGAGTTATTGAAGTCTTTAAAATCCTTCATAATACCACGCCTGTTGTTGCTATAGCAGGGTTCATTGTGTTTACTTTTAAATCAAACCAAGATGTTTTGCCCGCTTTAGTCCCTTCATCCAAAGTCGCTTCCGTGGCATGTGTTTCGCCCTCTCGTCGCGTGAGACCAAACGGGCACAGCCCCAAAAGCATGTCCGTTAAAGACTCGACCACACGGGCGAAGAATCATGGCCTCATGCAAAATTTAGCAGGCTGCCACAAAAACATAGGCATACACGTGTCCCCTCAGCCGAGTAAACGTGCACCCATGTAGCCGGGGGCACAAACGCCTCTTTTCTCGGTAAAGAAACACGTCGCACGCACGCAGACACACACACACGCACGCAACGGTTGCCGGGCATGCGAGAGAACGTGGCCGGGCAGGACGGGGCGTGATGACAAACGACGGGTGCGGGCAGGTGGCATGTTGCACGCCACCGGTGCAGAAAGAGGGCGACGAACATTAGGGCACCCTGCGGCACGCCAATCGATGCCTCTCCTGGGAGGCGGCTCGCGCGAGCACGCACGCACGCGATACCGAGAGCCTGTGAAAGAAAGGCGACGGGGGACCACGACTCGGCCCGCGCGGCGGCCCTCCACAACGCTGCTCCGGAGGGGTCATCAGTCCGGCGAGGATTTGGTGGGGGTCAAGGATCACGCGCGATGCATGCACGACGGGCTCGCTCGAAAGACGACCTCTTCTCTACGCGTGAGCGCTTGGCACCACGTCCCGTGATACCCTCCATACCCGCGCCTTTGTTTTTTTCCTGCCTTGCTGAAATCCTTCCTTATTCCCACGCGTCGTGTGCGCCGTGTGTAGAGAGAGCAGTCCGCGGCCTAGAACTTAGTCATTACTCGTGTGTGTAAGGTTAAAAAAAGAACCGGCCTTTGTGGCTGTGCTGTAAACCCCGACTGTTCACCCTGCCGGGGTCAGTAGTGCAGTTCGAAGGAGGGGGGGTGGTGGGATGTTAGAGGATCTTTGCGGTTTCCCAGCATTTTTGTTTTCTATAGGCGCCCTTCGATCTCGTTTGCCCTAGTAAAGCATTGGATCAGTCATTTTGGACTTATGCGTGCTTCTGCGTAGCACGAATGGGGGTTGAATGTCGGGATATGGCATCTCGCGACTACCCCTTCTCTCATTTACTTGTGACGCTTACTTTGCGTTTCGTGGCAGCGGCGCGTCAACAACGCAGGTTCAGTCAGGCGATGATTGATGATCTTGATTTGTCACGACTCATGCCCGGCATTTAAAGAGGGAAGATTTAAAAATAGTTGTAATCAACGTCAATGCTTCTCTTTCATTCAACATTGTATTTCTTCACCTCTTCTCTCTTCTACGTTATGAACACAGATTGAAATATCCTTTCAGAGCCTCAGTCACATACGTCAAATGTTGTTCGCGTGAGCCTTCGCAGGCTTTGCGTGACTCGCCTTATGCAATACGTACACCTTGCAGCGGAAGAAATGGCACGGTGTATACGGGGAAGAAGTAAACCAGAGGTAAAATCCATGCAAAAAATTCCGGGCCATTTCCAGTAACGTGAAACCTGGGGAAGGGCGAAGCATGCAAGGTATAAGTATATTCTGGGCGCCTTGGCGTATTTCGCCAACGGAAATGAAACCGCTGGAGGGTAGAGGTACACAGCTTTGCTGTAAAAGTCTCTTGTCTTTGAAGCACGAAGCCATCTACCGCAAGGCGTAAACGACTATCCCGGTGTTTTTTTAATACTCGTTACGAAGCGCTCCAGGGCGAGGCGTAAACGAGTTTCCCGGTGTTTTTTTTAGTACGCGTTACGTTCTAGCGTGAGGCGTAAGCGAGTTTCCCAATGTTTAAGTACCGTGACTACATGAGACGATGATTACGACGACGACAGGAGACGCCAACAGCCCCAGCCCCTAAGGGGTTGCGCCCCTAATAGCGGTTGTGGCACACAGGCTCCCATCCGTTTTGGACAAAAGTCTGTCGATCAAAGTATGTTTGGCTATGCTTAAATTTTTACGCCTTAGTTTGAAGCATGCAGAAACAATCATTCTTTCCCAGCGGTCTGCAGAGAAGCAGTTCACGCCCTAAAAACGTGGATGCCCGCGGAGATAGTAACGTGCGAGGCAACGTTACTGGAATAAAGTGCTTGCGAGGTGCGCCATGTCAGTTAGCGAATGGACGTTTGAGGACAGCCAACTGTATTACATATGGTCGGGACTGTTCGTTGTCTTAATGAACGCGCTTATAGGAAACGAAGGGAGGAGTTTTGCAGACACTATCACATCTGCCAGGAACTAGGCGATACGGACATACCTTGCCGATCAGCTGTAACTTCAGCCATAGGTTTCCGAAGGATATAAAGCCTCATTTAAGGACCATCTTAGACATCATCCTTGTATCCCTGAAAGCTTCATTGGACCTGCATATATTACCAGCTAGGCAGCAGCACAGTACAGCCTCTTTAATATTTATTGATAAGTGGAGCTGCGCGGCTCCGGGCTACAGAAAATATAACAGCACCGGTCAAGGCAGCTGCGGGGATGATTTATAAACTAGAATATATATAAGTTTATATATACAGTGCGACATGCGTCGCAATGAAGAAGTAGGAGGTAAATCCAATAGTAGAACCTCGTTACAACGAAGTAGTATCGGGACAGTAATTTAGTTCGTTATATACGATATTTGTTGTAACAGTAGAGCTAAAAATCGCTCCAAACCAATCGCTAATCTGGTTCCAGCAAAAATCCTTGATAAAAGAACGAATTATTTTAATCTTCGAACCTACTATAAACATCATCATTATCATCGTCATTATCACAAGCCTAACTACGCCCTCTGCAGAGCAAGGGCCTCTCCCATTAATCTCCAATTACCCCGGTCCTGCGCTAACTGCGACCAATTTATCCCTGCAAACTTCTTGACTCATCTGCCCATCTAACTTTCTCCCGCCCTCTGCCACGCTTGCCTTCTCTAGGGATCCACTCTGTTACCCTTAGTGACCAAGGGATATCTTGCCTTTGCATTACATGCACCGCCGACGTCCATTTCTTCTTCTTAATTTTTACTAATATGTACTTCACACGCGTTTGTTCCCTGACCCACTCCGCTCTCTTCTTGTCCCTTAATGTTACACCTATCATCTTCCGCACCATTGCCCGCTGAGTCGCTCTCAATTTAAGTGGAACTCTCTTAGTGAGCCTCCAAGTTTCTGCCCCGTAGGTGAGTACCGGCAAGATGCAGCTGTCATGCACTTTCTTCTTCAGGGACAATGGTAGGCTGCCATTCATTATCTGTGAATGTCTGCCGTATGCACTCCACCCCATTCTTATCCTTCGAACTATCTCTGCCTCATGGTTGGGATCCGGGGTCCCAACTTGGCCTAAGTAGACATATTCACTTACCGCTTCCTCTGCCTCACCACCTATCTCAAACCGCTGTGCTGCCCCGAAGTTATTGATCATTACTTTGGTTTTCTGCGTATTAATTTTCAGGCCAACGGTTCTACACTGTTTGACCAGTGCGGAAAGCATGCTTTTCAATTCGTCCCCCGAGTTACTTAGCAAGGCAACGTCATCAGCAAATCTGAGGTTACTGAGGTATTCTCCATTAACCCTTACTCCCACCTGTTCCCAATCCAACGTTCTGAATTCTTCTTGTAAACATGCTGTGAATAACATTGGAGTGATTGTGTCTCCTTGTCTGACGCTCTTCCTTATAGGTATTTTACTGCTCTCCTTATGGAGGGCGATGGTAGCTGTGAACCTATTGTATATATCCTCTAGTATTCTTACATAATGCTCATCTACCCCCTGGTTCCGTAATGCCTGAATGACTGCTTAGGTTTCGACCGAGTCAAATGCTTTCTCATATTCTATGAAGGCTATATATAGGTGTTCCGTATACTCAGCTCACTTCTCTATCACCTGAATGATCGTGTGAATATGGTCCATTGTTGAATAACCTTTACGGAACCCTGCTTGTTCTTTAGGTTGACTGAAATCTAAGGTTGCAGAAACTCTGTTAGCGATTACCTTGGTAAGTACCTTGTAGACGACTGACAGTAAGCTGATCGACCTGTAATTTTTCAAGTCCTTCAGGTCACCTTTCTTATATCTTTCACCTTGTGGCGTTTCACGCTCAATGAACCAGAACATGAAACGGGAAATTACGACAGAACAAAGTTCATTTGAAAAAAAAAGGCCTGCGTTCCTATTTTTTTGAGAAAGGATGTGATCTTTGTCATCTGGCTATTCACAGCACTGAGCAGGATGAAGGGTTCCACAGTGTCCACGAACAAAGGGGAATTTTATACATCTGCAGTTTCGGACGCCGGGAGTTTTTCCAAGTAGCTCCTCAGCCTACTGGTCAAATATTTCTGCGTTATATCCGACAGTGCGGGGCTCTCACGGTTTCACTTTAGTTATGAAAGAATAAGTGTCACTGAAATGAAGCGTGACCAACCAAAGTTCGTGTTTAGTTCGTTATAGCCGATAATTCTATATAACAGTGTTCGTTATAACGAGGTTTAACTGTATATCAATTGTGCTAATGTTAGACACACATCAACGAAGTCCGGGCACACTGGTATCCGTGCTGTATAACCCCCCATGAACGAAGGTACAGCAATAACAAATTAAAGGCAGTCGCAACGAATAAACCGGCAGAGGTTCGAATTGAATTTGCACTTTCGGCATGCTGCGTGAAAAGGACAAAAAACACTGATGATCTCAGCGGGATCGAGCAGGCAGAGCAGGAGTTCAAGTTCAAGTGTGCGCGATTTCATGTTGACAGCGCGCAATAAATCAATATCGGAACCTAGAACTCGTCAAATAGGAACGTTGAGCGAATTGCAGCATCATTGGCGAATGGCAAACAGTGCGATTCTTAAAGCCACCAGGAACAGGCCAGCTCTCACGAGGCATTCGGGGTACACGCAACCACTCTGAGTGGCAGCGCGCCGGCGACCATAAATAACGGGCGAGCAATCTGTTTTTGCGCGCCTTTCCCCGTTCCGCCTTACGCAAGGCTCGTCGTGAGCGGTACGTTCCCGTCTCAGGAACCGTCGCCCCCGGGGTTCAAGTCATAACTTTCTCATCCGACAGCGTCGGTGATTACAATTAGAGCCCCAGCACGGCAGCAGCATTTGCTGACACCAAGGCGAGGTGCAGAGGCAACAACGGTGCTGGCAGCTTGCTCCGTATGCACCTAAAGGAACCGCATCCGTAGCAGACGACCGGCAGTCCTGGTAGCCCTTGCCGAAGCGAGGCAGCGGCTCGGCCCGGCCTGGCTTGCTTTGGCTTGCGAGACTCGCCGCTCGGTGCACGAGCACGCAAAGTTCGTCGCTCGCGAAACGGGCGCGCGCTCGCTCTCCCCTGCCCGACGGCCCTTTTTTGATTTACGACGCGAAGCAGCAGTGTTTGTTTCTTCCCGGAGGGGCAGGAGCGGCCATTTAGAAGGACCTGCCACGGGGCTCCTGCACCTTCGGCGACGGCATTCCGCAGTGCAGCGCCATTCAGCCTGTAGCACTGCGTCGCAGCAGACGACACGAGAAAAAAAATAGCAGATTGCACTTGAAGAAGGCGAGAAAGGGGCAGGTGGCGGTCATAACAGTCGCCTAGGTTTCAGCTTTCAGGCTGTAAAGTACAGCTCCATTTCTGTGTACCTTTTTCTTGCGTTTCGGTATTATTTGCACATCATTCGCCCCGTGGACGGCACATACATTGTCGGGCAGTGTTGTCTACCTCATTATATAGTATCACCGGCGAAGCACGGCGCAAATTCAGTATATCTGTACGGACATTAAGTGTTTCTGCAGAAGGCCGACTAGCATTCATTCCGGGCCGCGCAATGCGTGACGGTGCTCCGTTTGTTTGAGGAAACGGAAAGCGGGGATGTATAAATCGGAGTGGGGTCGACGACCCGTACGCACGGGATGTCGACATACGCAATCTTCGCTGTTTGGAATGGTGAAAAATTCCTGCTCGATGGCTTCGCGCAGTTCGTGAAGCTAGTGATAGTTGGTAGGATATACGTTGGGATATACTGTTTGAGACATGGACGAGTTCCTTTCGAAGTGATCGTACGTTTCATCAGGGACGAACCGGAATTAACTCTACTGTAGTCATAGAAATAATTCTGATCGCACCCACCTAATCGTACCGCCACGCAAGCCGGCGTTTGTCTATATATACTCTATCGTATAGTCTGTCGTATACTTTATATATCCATCGTATACTCTATCATACTCTATTGTTTAGCGCCAGCAAGCTGTGATATGAGCTGAATGATCCTGCCTTGTCGCATGGATACCGAAACGCATTTGGCAAGCGCCTGTATGGAAACAGCGACATGACTTGTCCAGAGTTCGTATACGTGCCGGCTAACACAGCACACTTTTTGTATTTTATTTTAAAATAGCATTTCCAGTTTGTTTCACGGAAAAAATATATTTTAATAAGTCACGTTAACACGGTTATTTCACCAACGGCTTTTGGCAGCTTATATCGCGCTCATCCGTACAGTTCTCGCCAAATCTTAGATGCGACTGCATCTCATTCACTCGCCTTGTCCCTCCATACGGCGTTGTCCGTCCACACCCCTCCCCTACACTATCAAAAAAAAAAAAAGCAATAGTTAGCGGCGCCCACTTTCGACCCCACGACCCTGTGGGCGGAACGCGAGGTATATGGTGCTCTTCCCACTGCGCCACAAAGCCGAGACAGAATCGAATGTTACGAACGTGCCTTATATCCTTGACTCATTCAAACTACGTCAAGAAGCTTCTGATACAACGCATGATGGGGCAATGATTAACACTTGCAATAAAAGAAAAGAAGCTCCCACTTACAGCAACAATGATGGAGTAAAGGTCGTTGCGACAGCGAAGCCCCAAGCATACCACTTAGAGAGATTGACCAAGATTGGCCAAGAAAACATAATAATAATCATAAAACATAATAATCATACGCGTTCCGACACGTTTCACGCGATTTCAGGATCAATCCAACGAAAACACCAAGTGAACCCCACGATGCGTCGCATCTACACAGGGTTCCCCTCGCGGGGAGGTGGGCGGAATTTTTTCTTACGGAAACCACTGAACTAATTCTGAGTCTAAAGTTGAAACAAGTCCCGAGGAGATAATCATAGACGCTGATTTTATTTTTTTATGTCTTCCTCGCGGTATGTAGTCGTCTAGTCCACTTCGTGCGCATACCATCACATGGGCCGCCTTATTTCACCTGCTCTACTTTTCAAGAATTTAAATTTAGAGTATTGCGTTTGGAAGCTCTCGATCAAGTTTGTGAGGCAAGCCGTACAGGATATAGCCGACCGGAAGTTTAATTTATACTGCTTTAGATTGATTAACGTACGCTGAATTTCACAACCGAGCGGCCGTGTTCACTTTGTGCCTAAATTAAAGTAGTAAATGCCTAAATAAAAGTAGTAAGGTGACTCCGATAACTATTCAAAACTTTCGAGACCGCATAGCGAAATCTGAACCGTCTGTGTAACAGCACTAGGCTTTAGCCAACGCACCACGACGGCGAGTACCATATTTTCGCGCGTTTAACTCGCCCCTGCATATAACCCGCACCGCCCCTTTCCGTCGACGAATAAAAAAAAAATATATCCCCCCGTATTGCCCGCATATCTTATACATAAAAGGATGGACAAAAGCTACTACTCAAGCAACATTACACATTTCATTATGCAAAAGAACTTACCTAGCTGGCTACGTAACGGAATGACTAGTATATTGTATAGTTAGTATATTGGTAAGCTGAGTGTGCAAAATAAGCACTGTCAATGGGATAACAGAGGCTTAGTCGCTATTACTGCTGTAGGGGGCAACACAGCCCAACGCACATTGCGGTGAAGCTGAACCAAAGGAAATGCCTCGCATATAATCAGCAGCTTTACTTCACCCTGCCATTTTCGCATGTTTGGGGCGGGTTATGCGCATGAAAATACGGTAGTTCTAGTATTGAACGTCGACCATCTAGTTGAATGGTTTAATATTCCGGCCTATGTATAGACTCGCTGTTATTTGCAACCTCTTGCTCCGTTCCAGCTTCCTATAGCGTGTACTGCTGACAAAAAGAACTTTATACAAATTGAGGCTACGTAAGGAGTTTTTTTTTGGGGGGGGGGGGGGGGGGAGGGGGGGGGGCACTGGTGGCTAGAGAAGGGCGAGGGCGAGGTGAGACTGATGACTACACCACCCAAACGCCCTCTAAATAGCACCGCGAAGCCTACAATGGCACTGCCACCCTTGCCGTTTACCTTTCCTAATAACCATCTCCTGCACCCCCCTTTCCCCCACTTTTATAGATAATTATGGTCCAGCCAGTCCACCCTAAACCACCGCTAAACACAAATGGCCGCGCCATACACAGTCGGTCGTCGAGAGTGCACTGCATATTACTGGTTGAGTGTGCATCATGCGTAAAAACAATTTCATGGTCCTCTTCCCGAACCGGCGTTTTGGGTGTGTTCGAGTAATGGTTTGCTGCTTAATTTGTAGGTCAGCCCAAGTCCCGCGGTAATGTTCGACAAAAGTTTGCTGCCCGAATACCCAGCGCTGCGCTTTCCCATCCAGATGGAGCATCTCGGTCACCAATTTCAAGCGCTTGTTACGCAGAATGTCTCAAGGGCATTACAAAACTGAAAGCTAATTGGCGCGTGTTCCTTTCTTTCTGCTCGCTCAAAGTGGCCCCGCTCGTTATTCTTTAAGCTGGAACTCATAGCCTTCAGCACCTGCCAAACGCCGAATCCAAACGCGAGATTTCCTCTTACAGAAACAAGGCACAGAAACAAACAAACAAACAAACAAAAAACATCTAAATAGAATCGCGTCGGAAAGCTTATAATTATTCTCACGCGCGCACGCTCCCGATCAAGCTTCTTTCCTCTCCTAGATCCACCACGCTTTCAGCAACAACACAATCATTCGAACGATCACGAGGCTGTCTTTGTTTTTTTATCGTGAGACGACGATGGCTAATTTCGATTAGCGCACCGATAGCATCGCCCCGGGGTATCGCGACGGAGCAGCCCTCCCCCCAGCAACGTTCCCCGGAATACACGGACTAGATCTCTCGAGCGGGGTAAGCATCGAATGATCAAGAGGTGCGTCTTTTTGGGGCCAACGGTTCCCGCTGGGCCGGTCGAGCGCAGACACGAATCCAGCGAGCGTGCTCGGCGAAGGGCTCGGGGCCAGATTGTGCGCGAGCCGTTGAGAAGTCACGTACACCCATTGACGCTAACGTCGTCGTTTATTTAGGTAGTGGTACGCTCCGGCCTGAACTGCCAAATTTATCAAGCGATACAGTAAGTTCAAGACAGGCTAAGGCTCTCAATGCATACGATAAGTTGTCGAACACGGAGCGAAAGGTCTATTGCCCCATACAACCAAGTGCGTTTGTGCGAGTGTGCAAAGCAAAGCAAAGCGAAGCTTTTTACAGTTCTTTTTAATGCATTTAGGTAGAAATGTGGCATTGAATGTAGAGCGCGTCGAGCGACCCTGTTTGTTAACCTTGTTTTACAGGATTCGGTAGGATCACTGAGGTGGACGATAGAGGGGAGAAGCGACGATGCGGGTAAGCTTCAATGAAGTTCTGAGGCTGAATAGACTTCTGAATATGAATAGACTTGGTTTTGGAGAAGAAGCGTAAAAATATAATCGGCGACAACAACCAAGGGAATGCTCCAAGTCATTGCGGACGACCTGTACTCGCTAAGAGATCCGTCTGGTCGCCTTGAACGCAGGGCTTAGCGACTCCAGCAGTGTACAACACTGCCTTTAATTTAACTATCGCTTTGGACGAAAGCACAACGATCCTCATGCCCTTCCCGCTCTCCGCTGTCGCATCACAGTGACTGAGTATCGACTCTGCTGCGAGATTGCCACTGGAAATACGCTCGATGTCCTCTGACTCCGAGCAAATAAAATACACGCACGTGGATTTCGTCTTAAAAATAATACCGTGGACTTTCTTTCTGGCTTATCGGCAAACAGTGCATTTCGGACAGTACGCCGGCAAGCGTCGTACTTTGACTTTTGCGACAAAATGCTGTTCCGGCGAAACTACCAAGCCGATGGTTGCAAATGGTTCCTGGTAATTGCGCGTCACCTACACTCAGGAATATGTAGAGCTTATTTTCATGAAGAGCCACACTGCGATTACGCCAGTGTACTTAAAGCTTATCAACGCTTGCGCTTGCAGCAACTACTGGCGAGGCATGTTCTGTTTCCTTTACCAGTGCGTTCGTTACTGAGCTTGACGGTCACGACGCATATTTTCGTCCATCATGTGATTGGCTACAGCCATTACAATTCCCAGCCAATATGACCATTCGACCTTGTCGGTATTGACCTCTCCGGCTCAACACCAACTACCCGTACACTTGCACCGCAGCTCGCACCCTCTTGGTCGTTGTCGCCATCGGCTACTCGAGACTGTCGCACTGCCGATTGCTACCGCGCGTGAAGTTGCCTCCTTTCTTCTTCAGCACTTTATTTTGCTTCGTGGAGCGCTTCGTGAACTCAGCGCTGAGCATTCAAAGTTTTTTCTGTTATAGGCCCTCCTCAAAGCTTGCAGTAACGCCCACCGCACCACCCAAAGACCAATGGTCTCACCTAACGTTTCAACCGGACCCTGCAGGTGACAATTTCGCAATGTAATCCGCATCAGGTCATTCAAACTTTTGTTTCCCCCTTTTGTATGGACGCGACCATATGTGCGCTCTGAGTCATCAGGACGATGCCGAGGTATGGTGTATATAGTGCCGCTGTACAGCTGTGGCATTTTTAAGTACAAAAGCACCATAGCACTAGTGTAGTAGAGGGCTAGATGCTGTTGAGAAGGGTTTCGGGCCAACAGTATTTTTTATACCAACTTGGCGGATGGGGCTTGGCAAATGGAGAGGAGGAGGAGGCAGTGGAGGGGGTTCTTCTCTTCCACCCCTGTCAGCGTATCCTTCCCTCTTGACACTCATGAATCGACGAAGCAGGGCGAGGAAGGCAGATCTGTTTTCTCTGCTCCGGCATGGGTGGCCACGCATTAAAACGCCTGGAATGCAGGAGCTCTTCGGCTTTGTATCACTCTACAAGGTGGCGACTGCCTGTGGAGGTGGAACAACGGTGTTGAGCGGCGCGGCACCACGCCGGCTGCTAGTCGTCGGCAAAGGCAGTGGCGGTGAGCTGCGTCCCGGAGGTATGCAGGGGCAGATGTCGCGCGCTGCTGTCACCCTCCTCTCGCCACGTAGCGGAAGAGTCACGCCGGCGGGGCAGAAGGACCGAACAAAGGCAGAGGGAGCTCGCGAACGAAGGCGACGATGAAGAGGACGTCTCCTTGCACTGCGCCTCAAAGCGGCCGTGATGAACGGAGTCGAGGGATTAATTCACGGGGCCATAACGGCGCTGCTGTAGCACTGCCGCGTGCACTGGTACGCGACGAGTGTACGACGACGGCCACTCCGACGCGGCTTGCATGCAGGGGTCGACGACATCGCGCGCAATTTCTCTTCCATGCGTCGCGGCGGAAGCGAGGCAGCCGTCGGTGTTTGTACGGCGCTGTATGAGCGCGCCGCACACGTTGCTGGTCCCAACGTCCGCTGCGGATTCACCAGTTGCTGCGGTGGCGTAAACTGTGCTCCCGAGATCGTTTGTTTCTCCGCACTGCGCTCGGCTATGACGGGAAAGTTTATGCAACGACGCGAGTTTATACACGACCGCGCGCCGGTACATTAGTTATGGTATGTCGTTCTCCGTCCCTTAATTTAGAAATACGACGGAGGGGAGAGGGAGACGGGGCTTCAGGTTATTTCATTGTAGTCACACGCTCGTCGGCATTCGGCTGCTCAAAGGAAGGAATCTTAATATCCCGTGAGTCGGACAGAAGTAGCCTCAGAGTTGCAATTTCCAGACATTGCGTACCAACAGCGCAACACTGAATTCGGTAAAACCTGTCGTGATACTATTACCATTTCCGCTTAACTTAAATAGCCGGGCACGCCCTTTTAAATGTCTTAAATTTATAACACGAAACCTTGGCACTTCCCGGGTGGATTCCGGCGTCCGCTGCGTCCTTAACAGGGAGGAATTGACAATGCATGAATGGAAGTCCGTTTTAAAGCGAAGATTTCTGTGCCTTACTGATGGCGTTGAAGTCCGAGTAAAACACACTGCAGGAAAGCCAGCTTTATCACACTACAGAAAAGGCCACTTTACACAATGGGTTTTGCAAAGGGTGCATCAATCGTACACCACATACCATAACAATGGGATGTCTTTGCCCACCTAACGGACCTCTCGTAATACCCGAAATATAGTTTCACACTAAACGTGGTTAGTGATGATGATGATGAAGTACATTCTCTAGGCAGGGTTTGACTTTGGTGGTTTCAGGTTGGACGTTGGCTTTTTGGCTCATTTGAAGTGGACTTTGGCTGTGGACATTGCCAGTTCGCATTGTGGACTTCGGGAAAATGGATTTCGGACTTTGGAGTTGGCTCATGTTGCATGAGAGAAGGCTTCGCATTCCGACCATTTTTGTCTTAAGAAATGGCTTAAGTGATTTTACTATGAGGTGTCATGGCCTTCGGTTTAACCCATCAGCTCTGGTAAAGCTGAAGCAGGCGTATTCGGGCTCTCAGATGCGCCTCGCAGCCGATCTCCAACCGCTGCTGTCGCGTGGTCGCGGAAGCGGCCCTGCGCAGTATGACCTGGGGTGCAGGAAAGGGTCTCTCGTGAACGGACGTGGGCTTCGGGCCCCGTATATATTTGACACTGCTTAATGGAAGCTTGACACGTGGCTTTGGTACGGGAAGAATGACGTCTCTTGGCGTGAGGCATGAGGGGTAGCATGAGGAGCTTGAATACCATCCCATCCCTTCCGAGAACTATACTTTCGCATCTAGCTCCTGAATAACGCTAGGAGTGGAGGCGGGACAGCTCCTCGCTGAATTGAGGAGCGGGATGAACAGCAGAACCGCGCGCTAGCCTCCTAGGATGAACCGGGGTTGAGGACGGAAAACGAAAGCGGAAATTCCTTCTCAACGCCCGTCAGGTTGCGGACCCTTATGGAGACACCTTTGGGGCAGATTATCGATATTTCGATAACGAAGGGGAAAATCGGAGGGGGACTGAACAGCCAATGCCAAGTTTTCTGCTCAGTCGTCCAGCATTTTCAACACTGCTTACATACGGTGTACGAATAACTATAAAGCGAGTTTTGAGGGCACTCACATTTGTAAAACGTCAATTTGTGGGAGATGAAAGAATCGGCTGTCTTCTAGATATTTTTCGATACCATCAATGGTCATCGGCATGTCAGCATGTTCAGTATTCTGTAGCTGGGTATACCAAAGCGCCGCAATTTCTTCTCCACAAAATTAGCGGCAAGCAAGACAAGAAGAGAAGGGGGGGGGGGGATAAAAAAAGGTAAATAAGTAAATGTAGCCAAGACGGGACACTGCATCGGCTTCCGCCTTCTTCCTTCTATAACCTTTTTCCTGCCGGGAATCCGCGCCAAGTAGTCCAAGTGTCTGCCTGCCCTGATAAAATTTACGGCAGCCTGAAAGCGGCGCTTGCCCCTCCACTTTACTCGCAATCCGGGTTGCGTGCGATGAGAGGGACAGGGTGTACCAGAGTTAACAGTGTCGCCGAAACGCGTGTATCCTTCCGGTCGTAATTGGCCAATGCTTCCAACGTTCCTGGATGAGTGTCTAAACAGCTCGTGTCATTCGGCGCAGCTATAGCCCGCGAGTGATTATTAAACTGATGAGCTCATCAAGTCATACAAGCAGGAGGTGAAACATGAAGCGGAAGGAGGCGGTAAGAGCAGTTAGCATTCTTGGCCGCATTAGATGATGAAACGAGCCGGTCCTCGTTAAGCGCGTTGGGCCCGGGCGCATCGCGCAAAAGGCTGGCATCCGCCCACTTGAAGAACGGGGCGGCGGCAGAAAGCCAATCTCTCGTCGCGTGTGTAGCACTCGCGTGGGTGACCTCTATATCTGCGCCCTTCTCACGCATGCCTCAAACGAGCCGCTCTCGGCAGCGGAGTAGCCGCGGCGGCGCGTCACAACAGGAAGACCTCTTAACCTCTCGTCTGCAGAGAGGGACAAGTTCCGTCTCCGCTTGCCGCCTTTGTCGCCCGCTGCTGAAGAACACACCGCGGCGTTGCGGCGGACATCCTGCCAGCCCCGTTATCTGGAAGGCGTGGCAGTGGGACTGTTGACATTTAAGTACGCGTGTTTGTCTTGCGCTGCCGAGCTAATGGACAGTTTTAGATCACGGTTCATGTAGCGCGGGTCCGGCTCCCGCCGAAAAGCAGGCTGGAAGCCGACGTGGCTGGCCTTTGCGCCTTGTTCTGCTTCACAAACGCCCCTGCAGCCAGCGCCTTGGCGTGGCCGCTTTTTTCTTCGCTTCGTTTGCGCATGCGCAGTGCCGTTTTTACTGGCGCTTGCTATGCATGAATGCGTTCAGTTCCCCGTGTGTAGTAAGTGCGTTAGGTATACCGTTTCCTGCTTACGATAGGAGTGGATCGTGCGTATGATGACGACACTTAACCGATTCATCTGTCGTAGAACTTCGGGAAACCGTCAAGACGTACTTTGGAGAGACCGTCGCAACCTTGGAGTGGGGCTACAATAACGACCCAGTCGAGCTGAGGAGAGGCTGAAGTCATCATAACTCTGACGCCTGCCGAGCGCTAGAGAGTTAGGGGTTGTTCCCCCCTGTCGTCACTAGCCTTCGGTTCTCTTCTTTGATCAACGATTAAAGCTACTGCTCGTCTTGAATTGGTCGTCGCCTTCGTTGCAACCAGCTACGCCCGGAGTGGTCATACACCGCTGTGAAGCGGCATATTGAATTCGTCGACAGCAGCGTGCTTTCCGGCGTACAAGTACTCGAGGCATTCAATGCTGTCGGGTGCATTGCGAAAAGCCTTGCTGTAAATTGTCCTTGTCCGGCTCGGCAAGAAGGACAGGCAATGTTTTCAGCAGCAGACCCAAAGCCCACCATGATAGCCTTGCTCTGTTTTGGATTGCAAGTGGTATCGTAGTTACGTTTCAAAGCCAGACTGGTGCTGGTGTCTGTACTCACGCGTGTTGAACCTCAGAAATGTAATTGAGGCCGTTCCTTCTTCGACCTGCTGTGCGTTGCATAAGCAGGGCTAAGAGTCGCGCCTTTATGGAAGTAATGGCTTCTCGTATCCACGGCTGTCTAAAGGCCCGCCACTTAGCGACACTATTATGGTTTCGCCTCCAAGTAGCTATAGGCAGGGAAGACTCTCTATAGGCGGTAGTGGTTATTTTCCTCAATCGCCCCAAGGGTCCCTCCAACTTTATAATGCGAGGTTGTCGCCACGCTGTCAACTGTCTCAAGAGAAATTTATACTACTCTCGATTCAAACACATGCCTTCGTCCTTGTACGGTCTCTGCTCCTATTGCAGCGGATAGCACCTGCCATCTCACAAATATTTCATGGCCACTGCCATTTCAGAGTTGCGCTACTCAAATTGTCTCCACCGAAAGGAGGACCTTGGTCGCGCCACATGTGCTCTTATGACACAGCGCGGAACACACCTCGCTAGAAGATTCCTGGCTGGTAAGAGCACTTGCTGCGCATACTTATGCGGGATCGGGCCTCTCCTATACTATGACCCGAGGCTTGGCGACCGCCTTATCATACCCCGTTGACTGGCATCCGTCATTTCTGTACCGCTGTGGCTGAAGAAGCCTACAAGAACCACCCCTTGTGGACGTTGTATGGGCCATTTGTGGACCGTCACTGCAAGAAGGGAGAACCCGATAGCAGTTGCGGCATGCAGGCTGCCGTCTAGGCCCCTGCGACCTCGGGCGGTGGCTGCAGCGTCCGTCAGGAAGGTGAGGACAAACACGTAATGATTGATTTAACAATATTCAGCTATTCAGTGAGGCATGTCACCCCATCGAGATGGAGCCGCAATGTAGAGCTTTCCAGGTGGACATTAAGGGACGGACAGCTCGGAACTTACTTGACGGCATGAACAGAGGGATGACATAGCTGCCTAGGTCGAAAGTTGCGTTGACCAATTCACCGAGTATCAAAGCGAAGACGTAAGGTACGATTTAGGCCCAGCTTGATTACCGAATTTCAGTTCTTTATGAAGTGGCCGGCCACCTTAAGAATCTGACGCTTGAGGATTGAGATGTTCATTACCCCCAAAAAAGTAAACAAAATGATTTTGTCCTCCTCTTGACCTCATTATGTCATAATAGATGTCATCATCACCCGGGAGGCGTCGCGCCGTTGGTAACCGTAGCTGTCGATATTTCGGGGAGGCAATGGGCAGAGCCTGTGACAGGCACGTGATCTTTCACAAAAATTGTGATCCCTCTAACAACAATGATGTGTAAATTAGAGCTTGCTTCTCAAGCTGCAAGCATCGGCGCGAGGCGCCCATAGCTTCGTAGTCATTTAGGTCAGCTTCGGGAACAAGACGACAAACTAGGACGCGATAATTCAAAGCCCCCTCATCTTACAAGACGGCGCAGTTGTGTGACTGGAGAAGAACGCGAAGGCCGGCAAGAGGCGCCGCTCACTCAGAGCTAAAGCAGCTGAAAAGGCGAACAAGCATAAACGCGGGACAACGCTCCGTTGCGTCAGGTGTTTCCGACAGGGGTGAAGAGGACGTGACGCGATAAACACAGAAATTACACGCGCGTCCGACAAAATTGCGCCACTTAAGCGTCTTCGCCAATCTACGTGCTGTTCATATGCATCACCGGCTCGAACAAGCAGTACAAAAGCCGCTGTCGAGTGGTTCTCGCCGCTTTTCGGCAGACGCGCATAAAAGAAATATGACCAGCCTGCTCGCATGAAAAGTAAGTCGCGCCCGCATGCCTCCTGGCATGCGGGCGTTGTACGGAGACTGCGCTGTTGGCCTTCTGTCGGCTTTCAGCCACCGACATTCTCCATCACAGCCGTTGTATGGCCCCTCACCGGCGCCCGAAGGAAACGTGCCCCCTGCTAGCACCGATCATCGGTGGCCGCGACGCGGTCCCTGCCTGCCCACCCCTGGCAGGCAGTGGGCGAGGCGAACGGACGTTTGGGCAACTTCGTCTTTTTTTGTTGTTGTTGTTGTTTCCTGCCTTGCTACTGTTGGCCTAGTTCTGCTAGAATTGTCGATTGACACATCAGACGGTCGGCCAAGATGGATGCCAATAATTTTAAACACCGAACGACTTGGATTTTTTGACGATCACGCTGTTATAAGGCGGGATGCTGGATGCTACATATGAACCTCCTCGGGTCAACGCGTCCGCCCATCTGTCTGCCACATGTTGAGTTCATGTGTCTCTCAGTCCATGCGTCTACCCATTTGTCTGCCCATCTACCCATCTACCCATCTGTCTCTCTGTCTGTCTGTCTGTCTGTCTGTCTGTCCCTCCCTGTCCCTCTCCCTCACTCTTTCGCTAGTTCTACATTAGTGAGGCAAAGCGGTAGCTCTAATTTTTCCTCACACCACTGCGCAAGCTCATGATCACAGGTATATTATAAGTTTTTGTGGTACAGCCTTACAGTAAGTGCTGCAGGGCGTTGGGGACAATTGTGTGGTGAGGAAAGATTGAAGGGATAAATCAAAAGTGTTTTATCGCTGTGCTCAGCGCTTTACGGTTGCAGTTTATAGTTGGGTTTCAAAGCTCAACTCTAAACTGTCAGCAATAATGGATGATTCGCAATACTTGTTTACTGTAAGAATGCTGGCTTAGCAAGCTAACTGATCAAGCTAGCTTAGCAAGCTAGCAATTTCGCTCGCACTCACTCACTCACTCACTCACTCACTCACTCACTCACTCACTCACTCACTCACTCACTCACTCACTCACTCACTCACTCACTCACTCACTCACTCACTCACTCACTCACTCACTCACTCACTCACTCACTCAAAGATTACGCCACTTGTTGATCGCAACGCTCAAACATTCCCTAAAGACGCGTGAGTGGAAGCGCTATATTGATTTTGTCCGAAGGAAATCGACAAAAACGCGGTCGAAACAAATGATTCACCACTCACTTCACAACTCGCGCCTTTTTCAAAGTTGGTTTTGTGCTTAAATTTGTGGAGAATTATGTGAAGAATTGTGTGACGATTTATTGTGACGATTTATGTGACGATTTATGTGCTAAAATGTTACATATATGATACCAGCTTCGTTCTGAGTGCTGTGAGAACGTTTGCTCCCAAGCGAATAAAGCTACACATCAATGACTAGCTAATCGATGTGATCTCGCTCTTACCAATTTCAATAAGTTAACAATATCGGAGCTGGCAAAAGTCAATGATGGAGGGGCGAGCAGTCGTATCGATATACGAGTATAAATCCGTGCCCCCATCGCCATGACGTCTTGCACAATAAGCAGATGACACACTTCGGGCTACTCATTTTGTTCACCATAGGCGCTAGTACGCCTCGCTGCATGCAGTTGGTAAGCACACTAATCAGGAAATGACCGAAACGGGGCGAAACTTCTTCTTGCACCTTACTCCAGCGACCAACACCCATCAGCTCGCGTTGTTGTTTTACCGTGGCAGCCTAGGAAATAAGATGTCTGAGTACGCTTTTTCTTCTTGCTTCTCTTTAAATAGAAGGTAATTTATTTGCGAGCGCTACTGCAGTGAGCAGAACGCCGGCGGTGGGCTGATTGTATCGCTTTTTCGCAGTACATTCAGTCAATATGGGTCAGTCTTAACGGGTGGCGTTGCGCGGGGAAGCGGACAGCGCTTGCCTTGACTTGCGCTTAAAGGAAGAGCGAGACAGAGAATACCCAGCGCCAGCAGCAGAAAACGCAGAAGCAGCGACCGTCGCCTACGCGCACAATGCACGCTCCATGATCGATGAAGCGGTCATCGCACGAGCCTGTCTTCACTTCATCTACGCGCGTAACACGGGACCGGACTCAGTCGACCATGACGCGCTGCTTCCGTGGTCCTTCGGAGCCTTGGGCAGATGCGAGGACGCCAGAGGCAACGTCGTTGGCCAGAGGCGCCGTTGTGGTCCTCCCCGAACCACTCGGTCTTTATGTCCAGTATTCGACGGCCCGAATGCTTGCCTCTTCGGGGGCCTTTCTTGCCGGCCCGTGGAGCGTGCAACCGAGGAAACCAGCCACACTTGGGATCGCAGAGTTCAGCCTTCGGTGGGGTGAATCGTAATTCTATTAGCTTTATTTGTTTGTCTCATTCCGGTGGCTGGACTCAAGACGAGAAAAATCTAGAGATGAAAAACCAAATCGGAAACTTGTATTCCTTGTTCTGTAAAAACAAAGCTCCGGTACTATCATCAGATTATTTGCTGCATAACTGGCATAGAGACATGTTACATGAATGCACTTGCACCCATGTGTTGTCTGATTTCGCGTGGTGCAATGCGGACTACACACGTTCAATGAACGCGGTATAGTGCAGCCAGACAGACCTCAATGAAATATGATGAACTTTGGTGTGTCTGCTGTGACCAACTCAATAACGCAATAACTTTGGGATGGTACCTTGCCGTAGGACAAGCGAACAAGACTATAGCTTTATCGGCAATATTGTTGCTTTTTATAGCCTCTATTTCTGAAAATTTGTGGCGGCTCTTAATTGGGGTCTTCTAGTTTTATGCGATGCAAACTACACCACAGCGACATCAAATCGCAGAGACAAAGGTTCGAGCAGTTCCTATTCCATCGTGTATCAACGATGATCGTCAGCGTTATTGGAGATGTTTAGAGGCACTTCACTTCGAAGCTTATTGGACGTGTTTGGAGGTACTGTACTCCTCGAAATGTCTTCAATGGTCTCCACAGCCCCACAGTGGCCTCAATAATGGTTGGTTGTCAAACCAATGTGGACACCATAGCTGTTCGTGATGCATCACTGAGTCAATGGCGATGGTATTTGCTTCGGGGGTATTGACTGCAGCATGAGGTCGATGGTTTAGTAAGTGAGTGAGTGAATAAACTTTGCACAGCAGCAAGCCCGATCAATGGGAGCTCTCGTGGTGGGCGACGCCCTGCTTGCTGGTGAGACGGGCTCTTTCCACCAGCATACACTGGACGGCCATGGCCAAGCTGGTCAGCAGCCCTGTCCAGTGCTGATTTATTATGGGGTTGAGGTGATGAGATTGGCCGCAGTTAAGGGAGATTCGCCCCCATAAAAAATGCGGCCGCCTTGGCCGGGAATCGAACCCGCGTCCTTGTGCTCAGCAGCACAACGCCTTAGCCACTGAGCCACCGCGGCGGTTTCTGCCCCCTGCTGTGGTGTAATGTAACGGAGGAGGGACTGAAGTGTGTGTGGGCACGCAACTGTTGGGTTAAGAAGGGTGTTGTGAGGGTATGTGTAGGCCTCCAATTTTCAGAGGGTACAAGCTTCATGTCGGGACAGTTCGGGATGTGGTGGGGAACTTTCGGTTATATAATCGGTAGTGGGCGAGAACGACTGCATAGGGGAGGAGGAATGCAGTGGGTGTGGATAAAGGAAAATTAACTATAAAAATGAATAGTGGCGTTCTGGCATGCGGGAGAGTCATTTGTCTTCTCTCGTTACGAGATATCTTACCATGAAACGCCGAAGAATCACCATGGGAAATACACTTTCTTTTATAGTTTCGGTACGGGGCCTCTTTACGCTCAGCCGCATCTCCTTGCTGATTTCCCCAAACGCTGCAGGGCCCAGGAAGCCATTCAAACGTCACTTGGTGCCTAATGGTGCGTGGAAGGTCATGGATGTATATAATGCCGCAGGCAGCACGGAGCTGGTGGAGAATATATCGACCATATGGAACAACCAGCGCAAAGGGGACGGGACATAAGAAGGATGAACGGGGAACGGCGATGAGCGCTGTGTCGTCGGTCATCCTTCTAGCCCGACTTGCCTTCCTGCTGGAGAGTATATCGAAAAGCATCCTCCACGCCATGGAACTCGAACATTGTATGGTTGAAAATTCTGCTCGCTCTTGACAGAACTAGCACGTTTGCCCCGTGGAGGCCCCAACCAGATCAGCAAACAAATGTAATTCGTTACTTCCAAAATAAGTCGTGCTGGGTCATGAATCGGTGTTGTCAATTATGAAGCGTTGAAAGAGAGCGGTCATATCCGCGCTTTCTTTTTCTTCGCGCATCTTCGTTGCAATCGGCTGCGTTTCATCTGACGAGCGAGACGATGCCCACTTTTTGCATTTGAAGAAAATCCGACACCGCGCGTTACTAAGCAGGGTGTCGAACCGGAATTTTTTCGGGTTCGGTTCGGGTTCGGGTTCAAGCTTTTCGGGTTCGGTTCGGGTTCGGTTCCGGGGCACGATTCCGTTCCGGTTCGAACCGGTTCGAACCGGTTCGAAGGGGTTCAAACGGGTTCGGAGAAAAAAAAAAGCAGGCGCGTTTTTTTTGTTATTTTTTTGGTGCTCGGTTTTCATTTTCTTGTCAAGTCGGTATGAAAACAAGGCTATAATGTAGCTTTATTTGTGCAAATGTTTTGTCTTGGCCAAATTAAAGCGACCCTGGAACACTTTTTTCCACTTTTTTTCTAAATCTAGAATGCTTGCAGGAAGTATTCAACCAACACATCGAGTACTTAGATTAGAGGGTCGCAAAGTGCCTCAGCCAAAATTACTCCTCTGTCCCTCTCAGATAACTTAGAAACTTGCTTAAAATATTTTTTTTTCTTTCCGCTCTTGCGTGCTTCTACCGCTGGAATGACGTCATTACAGCGGTGTAGCGGCTAACTGCCTTCGTGGCTTAAAAAAAAAGCCACGAAGGCGAAGGAGAAACGGAAGGCGTATCTGCGGCGACGAGGAAATCACCGAGTGCTGTTCTGTGCCGGGAACAGCTATAGCTTTCGCAGTGCTTCCAGATGCAAAGAAAAGAGTGAAAGCGTGGATCGAAAGTGTTGAAAAGTTTCTTTAACTCTACAATCTACTGCAAAATATTTTCTATGGTAGGTTCAAGATTACAACATAAACTGAAGCGAAATAAAAGGTTCGGTGGGACACTTAACGCTGCGATTTGTATAAATGTGAAAGTATTACTCTTTATGCCACAAGTTTATTTTTATTAATTTAGTTTCGTTAATTTTTATAATTTAGTGTAATTTTTTCCTTGGCTCATAACACTGCAGTTTTGTACCCACCAGTTGTTTTCTTGAAGAAACAAAAAAAAAATGGCGGACGATTACAATACTCGCTAATGCGAAATTTGAGTGCAGAGTGAACTGTAGTCTTCTCAGGAAGTGATCGCGTCAACAGAAAATGCATGCCGGCGCGCGGTATACGCCTCGAGCTTCGCGATTGCTGCGCCGCCTGCCGCCGCTTCTATGCGGCGCTGACGGGATTTGCGCTGCGTGGCTGATAGGGGCTCGTGCAGTGTTTTGGTTCTGTTTCGCTTCTTTTCGCATTTCCGCGCCCTAAAAAAACTTGTTATGGTGACGTCTATAGGCAAGGAGTACGTTTAGGTCACTTGAAAAGCAGCTGCGTCATCGTAGAGTACGCGATCGCCTGCAAGAGCTACCCTGGGACTCGGTTCTGCGCGCTTCGTCGCCGCTCTTCCGGGCGTCGGCGACGACAGCAACATATCACCCATGTCACCTCCAAAACATCAGGCACAGATAAATTCTACTGTCGCCTCGTTTAGACCTGATACTGGCACAATGAGAGGTTGGCTTCATTTTTCAGCGTGGACAATGAACGCGGCTTCGTTTCGAATATGTACGTCGCAGAAAAATGTGTTTCGAGGATGGGATTACCCAATCCCGGACAATAACTAATGCCTTTTATAAGAATATAAAGCATGCGAAAATGTTAAGTAAATTCCAAGCCTGTGCGTCGTTAAATATGTGCCCGCACACGCCATATAGCATGAACCAAGGCAAGTTAATAAAACCAAGGGAAAAAAAATGCTGTGCAAGTGCGGAATTGATTGATAGTAGGGTTTAACGCGCCGACGCAACGCAGGCGATGAGGTGCGCCGTAGTGGAGGGCTCCGGATTAATTTTGACCACCTGGGGATCTTTAACATGCACCGAAATCTCGTACACACGGACGTTTTTGCTTTTCGCCTCCATCAGAAAAGCGGCCGCCGCGGCCGGGAATCGAACCCGCGACCTCGTGCTCAGAAGCGCAACGCCTTAGCCAGTGAGCCACCGCGGCGGGTGCAAGTGCGGAATTAAGAAACATAATAGATCTAACAGAAATGGAAAAAAAACAGTGCAGCTTCTGACATGCTAAAGACGTTCGTCGAACCTTAAGCCAGGTAGGGTTCACTAGAGCAACTACAGTCGAACACGGATATATCGAACTCCAAAGGGATCGCGAAGTAGTTCGATATATGAAAACTTCGATATAAAAAATATGGGCGCTGAGACCTCAGCTGTTGCGGACGGCCACTTACCGATCGGCGCATTCAAGAATGACAACTAATTCCGCACTAACAACGCAACCGGATGCTTTATTTGCGTGAAAAAAAAAATCGCTGATCTTGGCCTGCTTCGTCCTGTACATGTAATTAAAGACGCTGGGCTCGAAATTCTCGAGGCTATCCAGGTCTGACAGCCCAGTTCCTCCCATGTCGCCGCAACAACGTAGAATCAAGCTGATACGCAGCCGCCAGTTCACCGGCGGAGTACGATCGTGTAGCCGCATCCTCGTCCGGACGATCTTCGCCACTCGAGCTATCAGCCTGGGTTCCTGCAACCGCAGCTATGATATCCTCGTCACTGACGCTCGCAACAGCCTAAACATTGCTGTCAGCGTTCATGAAGTCGCCAGCAGACAGTCCGGCTTGAACAGCAGCCGGGAAAAGGGGCGACAGCTTGCGAAACGTGTCGTTCACGCCCTATTCGTCGTCGTCGCCGTCTTCGCAAGCTTCCTAATGTTCGGCCGTCAAGAAGCCTGCCTTCCGGAAGCAGTTGGCCACGCTCTGCTTTACGCTGTTCCAGACACCCGTCATCATGTGTATGGCCCCCAGCTGGTCAACTTTAAGCTCGGTACCCCCGCGGAGGTTCATCAAAAACCTATCGAGGATTCGCCTCCTGTACCCAACCTTGAACGACTTAGTCGAGTGGGCGAGCGTCTGCAGCCTGGCTGTTGTGTTCGGAGGCAGAAACTTGAGCTCGATGTTGTCGAGCTCGCAGGTGGTTTGGTTGGCCGAGCAGTTATCCATGAGAAGGCAAGCGTGACGTTCCGACGCCCCGGCTTCTGTCCCTGTTGGGTTTCGGCGAAGGCACTAAGAGACCGCGGAAATCGGCGGTGCAGCGACCGCCGAAAAGCACCTTCCAGCTTTGGCGGTGTTCGATATACCAAATGTCGGGGAAGATACCGTTCGATATAAACGTACGAATTCCTATACTTTTACACAGAATTTTCAAGGGGATAATTCATGAGTTCTATATAGACATAGATATATCCGTGTATATCCGTGTTTATAGATATATCCGTGTTCGACTGTATATGTTAAATGCACTGCTTTTCGCGGAACATCGGTGGGGGAAAGGGGGGGAGAGGAGGGTGACGTTGTGTACAAATGCGGAGCGGAATCAAGCAATGAACAGTATAGAAATCCCACACACAAATCTCGCGTTCACTTTGCTTTTGTTTTTCTACTTCAACGAAGAGCTGATCGTACGGCGGACGCATTTTTGGAAGTATACAGGGTAGGCTGTTCAACAATTAAGCGATGAAAGGTGTGGTTGGAAGAGTGTGGTATGTGATAAGGCCCTCTGATTTCAGTTTCTTCTTTATTCTTCGCGCTCCCTGTGCCATATGACGATATTTCGAAGAAGCATTCAGTCGCGGACGCGGATTATATTATAAGCCCCTCTCCGAGCTGCTCGCAAAGGATATATGTAGCAGATGAATGTTGCCGGGCGCTCACCTCGCGACAAGACGACTCGGTCGTGTGCTGATCCCCGAGTATAATTGTGCATTTTCCATCGTACTTTTGTTGAATATTCGCGAAATTAAACAAAGACTGGCTTGTAAATGGTGGTGATAAATATCTGAGGTATAAATTGGCAAACGTAACTGGCGTGCTGTCAGGTATGAGTGCTCCGCTGATTATGTAAGCGCACAAAACCGATTTAAATCGTAGTGTATAGCTGTAGCATGAACATCTGAGGAACCGGTGGTTACGGAGGCACGGCTAGTCAGTGTCAGGTCAGTGTAACTACAATCGGCTCCATCATACGCCGGTTCCGCGACGCTGGCCTGTGACACACACCTGGCGCTTACACATGCCGAATATACCACACTAAGATCGCGTCAGAAACATTTACACTCTCGTAAACACAGCCCATTTGCGAACAGAGTGATTGCTCCACATAACATGGATTTCAAACGCCTGCAAACGGTAAATCTCAGTCGTGAACGTGCCGCAAAAGCAGCGGCGGCTATGGGGAGCGGGGCGCGGACTCCCGCGGCTGCTTTCGAAACGGGCCGCTAGGGGGATTTCAGTGGCGCCCCTTTAGGCCGCGCTCGAGGGGTATACTCTGTCGTTATGTCGTAAGGCGTCCCCGCTGTGAAGCACGTCTCGCACAGTCCGCACAGTCTGAAAATTCCGCCCTGCCCCTCACACTTTCGTCATAATTTCATCCTCCGCTTTCCTGCTCCCGCTATCTTCGGTGGCGTCTTCCTTCTCTCGGATACAACGAGGCCGACGCTGAGGGACTAGGCGAAACCACAGGAGCGGGCGCTTACGGGCTGCGCTCTAACGCATGGCGGCTACGTAGAGTAGGCGCCGCTGTGCCGCACTGTTATCTACTCCCTCCGCCGACCAGTGACGGGCTGCAAATTGGCTCCAAATAATAAATCCTCGCCACAGTCTTCTGATAGGCAAACATGTAGCCTCCTGGCCAGTGAGCAGCGCCCCGGCGTCTCCGACGCCTCCCCCCTTGGTGCATCGTCGCCAGAAGCTTCTGGCAATTTGCAGACGCCCTGCAGGCTGCCTATTGTCCCGTCTTACTAAGCAGACAACCCGTCCATCCACAATCGTTTTTTGATACCCTCGAGTGTCGCGATGGTGCGGCATTTTGCGTCTCCGCCACCTACTCGCCTCCCCCCGGGCTTCTCGTGACGGGCCGCGCCTCGTCCCCAATTCAGGCATCCTCGCAGGACTCTTCTACCTGGCAGACAGGCAGGCAGGCTGCAGGCAGGCGGGCAGGTAGTTTACTGGCAAGCAGGCAGTCTCTTGGGCGGGCAGGAGAGCCTGCACGACCGCTATCCTTTTTTTGGATCCATCAAATCATTACGCACGCACGCGCACACGCGCCCCTATTTTCGCACAATGAGGAAAAAAAATTCCATTGTAAATAAATTGGTTGGTCTGCTACGCTTTTCATGTGCCCCTTGTTTCAACGGTGCTTTAGCTTTAACTCAAAATCATTACCAGTGATAAAAGTTGAAAACAGTCCGGCGTAGGCGTCAACCTCCGACTATCGGTGGCTGGTGGCGTTTTGAGCGATTTTCTTCGGCTCATCTTTTATCTGCTAACAGACCGGTTAGAAAGGAATAACGGCTTTATTGACTCATTGGACAGCGTGTACAGGACGGCATTGGATAGGGAACCACCAGAGACAGGAATTTGCTAATGGCACTTCAGCGACTGCTGACCGCGATTGGGCAGTAGGAAAGATAATAGCTTAGTAAATTCACAAGCTGCAGTAATGGCTCCTCGTAGAGAGACACACAGAGAAAATGAACCTAATTAAATCGAGGAAAAGTTTCAGAGATGTGTCGTCATTCAAGGGGACGAGTGCATGGACAGCCGTTTCCATCAACAGCAGCTGATCTTCCAGGCCGGAGCTGGCCAAGGCTCTCTCCCAAATCTCTATGGAAACGTGGAGGTTAGGTGGATCTAGGGTAGATGTTTTGCAGCCGCCTACTATGCGTATAAGGTTTCCAGGCTCTCCCCAGATGCTGCGAAATGGAGAGAAGTGTGTCCGGTCAAAGAGGTGAAATCTGGTGGGGTGTGAGAAGGTTTTAACCAGGAGGGCGCGGATATAATGTTTCCTGGTTAATCGGTAGCGATTTTTGCGGGGAGGAATACGTTTAACGGGAGAGCCTATAGTGTTGATTATTTTCCTGGTATTGACTACAGGATGCACGTGCTCAGGCTCGGCTTTAATAGCGCTGGCTAAGCGCGTCAAATCTTGGGCCACGAACTTGGTGACGAGGTTGTTTGCCGGGGATGCCAGTATGAGCTGGTGCCCAAACGTTCCTGGCTGGTGTCTTTGGTGGTCCCCGATTGATCTTTCGAAGTGTTGTAACATGCAATCCACCACTGGCAAAGTTGCGCCATGCCTGCTAAGAGTCTGTTATGAGAGTTTTGGTGCCACTTTGGGTAATCGCACTTGCTATCACCGCTTCCTCAGCTTGGAGGGGGCTGTGTTCGGGGGTTGAGATGCTACACCTGTGGAAGGTTGCAGAACGGTAGCACAAAGAAAGACAAGGTATTGAAGAATGCTGCCGGGTGTCTTTTGCATAAAACCAGTTGAGCGTTCATTATTTTTTTCTTTCAGTTTACTTGATTCCTATAGTCTTACCTCATATATGCACACGTTTTGAAAACCCTTTGATGAATATAAAAAATGCATTAGGCAATTAGTTATTAACTTTAGTGCGAATAATGTCAATTTTAATATAAAAACAACATAACAGCGCAATACGGACATAAAGAAAGACCTTTTATAGCATTCAGGTGGTCGTCACATAACTTTGCGGCTACTTTGTGCTTGACAAAATTTCCTGATTGGTCCAGATGGAGAACGCTGCAAAATGTCCAAATGCCAAGGACCCCAGAGATATCATGTGTGGTCCGACCGACTAATCCGGCTTGACTGAACCACTAATTCCTGTAATCCAAAGTAATCAATACACCAGTCCCACTAATTCACATTAAGCTCATTCCCTCATCTCACTAACCCACCCCAGTCTACCCGCTAATCCCGATTAATCGACTTTAATCCATGCTCCTGTTAATTTAAAGGTTGAGCATATTCAAGATCACGTGAACATGATATCGCATCTACGTACTTTTTTTCTATTCACATGCTCTCTTAGAGCAGTAACAAAAGGACACAAGGGCACTGTACAAGAAAAAGTGACGGTGACGTAGAGAACTCCGAATGTTAGTGTCTTAGTGCTGTTTGTATATAACTGCTCATTCAAACAAAAATACATGGAAGATATGGATTTCTTGCTGATGGTGTCCATGAAGGCCTTCGCAAGCGTACAGAGATGCATTCGAATCAACAACACATTGAAACCTTTGCACAATTTTAAACACCACGCAGATAGAAACCATAAAGAATGTTCCATGATATGTTGCCTCGGAATATGCGTTCTAACTCAAGTTATTCTAAATGTGAAAGATAATTGGGGGAGATGGTCAGTACCTAACGCAAACTGATTGTATATACAGACAACTTTACATTAATCTGATGGTTATAATAAGAAGAGAACCTTGTGGGCCTTGGGAACTGCAGACTGTGCAAAATATTTCGTGGTGCCGTCTGGCGAAGTGTAAAAAATATCTTCAGACGCAAGGTAGGGTACCGAAATGCAAAAATAGAAATCACAGTTTTGAGGCCCCGGAGCCGGTTCGGAACGGTTCCTTCGATTCGTTCCGGTTCGGGTTCAGTTCCAAAATGGCGGAAAAAATACGGTTCCGGTTCAGTTCCGGTTCCGGGCAAAAATTCGGGTTCGGTTCCGGTTTTTGGTTCGGTTCCGGTTCCGGTTCGACACCCTGTTACTAAGTCTCAATTTGCAGTTCGTACCTTCTCTGGCTGTCTCGAACGAAAGAAACTGCACTACCCACGCGCGCGTTATTTCTGTTCTTTATACGTCCAACGTGTTGCTCGTGAAACGCGTGTTCCCGTGAATAATTCGAAAGTTCTCGTTGGGACGAGAGCCGCCTACTATTTTATCTGCGTTACACGAAATTGTAATTGTGGGGTTTTAAACGCATCAGCAGCTGCAACACCCATGGGCTGTGACGGTGACGTAGTGAAGGGCTCCGGATTACTTTCAAAGAAAAGCTTTACTTTGGCCCAGCGTTATCGTGAAGAATGCGCGAATGACCTTTTGACTGGAGACACACCCCTCGAATTGCGCATCGCGAGATTCGCCGGGCCCGCTGTTGGCGCCTGCGGGCGCCGACAGCGGTCGCCACCGCCGCTGCGGCCGAGGAAGCCAACCACCCGCGCATCCTCCCATGCATGCGGCGCTGGGTCGTTTCGGGCAACGTGACTCCTCTTGCGCCCGGCGAAGAGAACGGTGCGTTCGCCATGAATGAACGCCGCGTTCACCCCGGTGAACGCCGCGTTCGCCCGACCTCCTTCTGTGAGCGTTGCGCGGAACCGAACGGCTTTGAGACGTGGTCGGCAATACAGCTGAATAAAGGTTTGACCAAGCGAAACCAAGACTCAACCAGACTAAGCCAAGCTTTTGCTTTGCATATCCAAGGTTAGCTGAGCGAAGCTGCAGCCATTATTTTACAACCTGAGGATCTTAAAGGTGCGCCAACATCTAGTCACACTGGCGTCTTCGCTTCATGTCTTCATCAGAAAAGCGGTCGCCACGGGCACGACCCGTATCGTCCTTGGCTAGCAAAACGTCTTAACCCCTGAGCGACCGCAGCGGGTGCGTCACCCTGAAGTTAGGCATTAACAAATTCCGCTATTCGACCTCGGAATTCGTTCTTGCAAGGGTGTCTTACAATCCCTTCCTGAGACGAAGCCGCACTTCTACACAGCCACTCGTTTATTTTACATCGCGCTTTATGTTTTCGCTGTGTGGCCTTTTGTAAGCGTTTTAAGGCTCCAACGACCTTCGCGAAGGCCCTTGGCAAGGCTACAGCACCGCCATCGCAGTCCCCGCCCTGGCATACGTTAGGGCCGCATGCACCGTGTTTCCCCGGAACCCAAGCAGGGTGCCGCCTCCCTCCAGCCGGAAAGCAATCGAGAGTGAGAAAATGGCTTCGGCATTGCAGCTTCGGGAGGCGTCACACTTTTTCCTTCGCTGCGCGCGGCACTGATGGTCGGTTGCACGCCCCTCACTGAACGCCAGGATGCCACTTTGGGTACCGCTCTCCCCCGCTCGCAACAATCGGACCGCGCTGCCTTTTGGTAGCGACGCCAGTCGACGAAAGCGTGCGCACGATTTCCCCCACTGTGTTTGTCATTGTTGACGCCGTTACGGGCTCGTCGGCACTGCAGCCTTTCGCGGTTATTATTGTCTTTCCAGCGGTCAAAGTTATAGGCTTCGTATGCCGGGTGGGTGCCTCCTACATGTCTTTACGAGAGGCGCTGTGCGCTTCGTCGGGACGTGCAAGCTATAGCCACTCGTTATCTGAAGAAGCAGCAATAAGGGAGAACGAACGGCCTTGGTTGCTAACAAACTAAAGATTTGCATCGGGCAGTTTAGGCGATTTCTTCTGTGGTTACCTTTCAGTCTTAAGGACAAAACGTTTCGGTGGTGTTTGTTGCCTAGGTTCCGCGACCACCGGCGGGTTCCGTTCGCTGATCGCGGACGCTGTTGGAGCAGTTGGACACCGGGAGGTGTGCCACCGGTTCATTACAATAACACATTCAGGGATATCCCGCAAATTCGCCATATCTTCTGGAAGCTTTTTTGGTGCTGTTGATACGAAAGCATTATATGCCCAATTACTTGAAATTGCGGCGTCTCGCGTAGGCGAGACTTGAAGAGGGTGACACAAAATTGCCGACAGCGCAAGAAGAACAAACGCAAAGAAAATGAACTACCCCTCTGTCGAAACGATGAAGACGGGGTAAAGCTAAGCTTTCCAAAATCAAGTCCGACACCAAGCGAACCAGCCCAGAAGCGAGCACCTGTTTCCTATCTGGGCGGTTTACTGCACTGCGATTGGGCTCTCTATTGCGTACGTTACTGATGCGGGCATTCTATGGATTCCCTAGCGTTCAACCATCGTTGTCGCTAGACGGAGGGGTGGATGTGCTGCCTCATTTTGCACATCCATGCACCCCTCCCCAAATTCGAGCTTCTTGGACCGTGCGGCAATAGCGCAATCGGAAATGCAATCGGCTTCATAACGCGAGGGACCCAGGTTTGATTCGACCACGGGAAGCGATTTAATTGTTCTTCCCTTCACCCACGAGAATCATAATCGCCAGAGAAAGTTGGCTTTCCTGCAGGGCGTTTTGGGTGGACTACAGATGACGTCAGTGAGAGGCTGAAAGTTTCGCTTTAAATAATTAGGCGTATTTGGTCTGGGATTTGAGGCCTGGTCATACGGAATAGCACAGGACCGGGATAATTGGAGGTCCATGGGAGACGCCTTTGCCCTGCGGTGGGCGTAGATAGGATGATGATGATGATGATGATGATGATGATACGGAATGCAAGTCTAGCATGCATACCCTGCACCATGGCCAATCATTTGCTTGAGCTAACCAAAGTTGGACCTAATGAATGCGTGTGGGCTTAGACTAGGCAGTGTGTGTTGGGAGGCATATGTTGAAACCTACAGGAGTAATTTGAGCATGATAATTACTAGAGCTAAAAAGAAGAAAACGGCGCAGAGGGAAAAGTATCGTCCGCACGTCAGTGAAAGGACGCCACTCCCGCCACTGGAGGACCCATGAGTGATACCAACGAAGTAATTCTTTGCATTCCTCGACCATTAAAAGAACTAGCACGAACTAACTATCAGAAACTCGCCGTGGTGGCTCATTACCTAAGGCGTTGTGCTGCTCAGCCCAAGTACGCGGGTTCGATTTCCGACCACGGCGCCGCTTTTCTGACTAAGGCAAAAAGCTAGAACGCCCCTGTGTTGAAGATTTCGGCGCACAGTTAAAGATCCCCAGGTAGTCAAAATTAACCCGCAGTCTTCCACTACGGCACGCCTCATAGCCCGGGTGTGGCGTCGGCGCGTTAATCCCCACATTTAATCAATCAATCGATCGGTTAATCAATCGATAAATGACTCGACCGATCTATCAGCTACCACAAAAGCAAAATTGTGCAACCAGGACGGTGTCATAAATGTACGACATGAGATTTCCGCGAAGTGTATATATATATATATATATATATATATATATATATATATATATATATATATATATATATATATATATATATATATATATATATATATATATATATATATATAGGAAATGGGGCTCGTTGAAAATTAGAAAGAAATAAGAATTGGCAGTCAAGAAGACCTCGGAAGGCAAAGTGGAGGATGTAGTAGCTCAAGATAAAGAATTTAGAAAATAAGAAAGTGGAGAAAAAAAACCAGACCGGTATTCTGGATGTCGTGGGTTCGGATCCCACCTGGCGGGCATTTTTTTCTCCACTTTCTTATTTTCCAAATTCTTTATCTTGAAATACTACATCCTCCCCTTTGCTTTCCGAGGTCTTCTTGACTGCCAGTTCTTATTTCTGTCTTATATATATATATTCAGTGTTTTATCCTCGATAGTCTAATATGCGCCCTGATATCTTCATATAGTGTACAGGCAGCGGAATATGAAGTGACAAGGTGCTGCTCTGTCACCAGAAGGCCCCTACTCGTAACGCTCGCCCGCGATCAACATCTGTTGAGCGCGGGGAAAAATTCGGCATCTGGAGCGCTTCGCGACGTCTTCTAAATTCTTCCGTCGGACTTCAAAAGACGCCGACATCGTTACGTCACATCAACATGCGCCCTCATTTATTCCGAGAGTTCTTTTTTACTCATCTCGCCTGGTTTCTTATTCAATATGAGCCTTATCCACCGCACCTCTTTCTTGCGTAGCTTATCCAACAACACGTGAAAGGAAGACGTAGCCACGCTTGAGATTTGGGCACTTCGATATTCTCTGCGGGAAAGAAAACTCGCACAAAAGAACGCAATTGCATAGCGAACCCCACAGCCGCGCACTCTCGAGTCGCGACCTCGATGCGGTCACCCTTGGCTGCACAGGCTCAAAAGAGAAGCCTGAGCGCGCTGAACAACCCTCCGAATTAGGCCTTACCACTGTCTCGCCCATTCTTCGCATCTTCTCGGCTAACCGCAGATGGTGACCTCCGAACCGTGAACCCGAACGCCCCGCCGCGATCACGACCGACAATGGCCGCCCGTCCACCGGCGAACGCGGCTCCCGGCGGCGGCAAGGAATCCCCGCAGAATTTCAGTGCAGTGCCGCCGAAACGCGCAGAGCGAGCGCTGTGGTTGTACCAGGAATGCTAATGTTTCAGGAACACTTACGCTCGTAGAGCCATTTAAGATGATTTGGCTATCCGAACGTATACGTTTGGTAAAAATAAGTGACCTGCTTGGGGTCAGCACTTTCACAGGTACCGTGCTTTGTTTTCTCAAAGCACCTGGACGCTCGTCGTTATCTCATTAGGTATTCTCGGACCCAGCTTGATCGACCATGTGTACGGTTGCGCACCGCGATCCTCAGTTACAGAGCCGCTGCACGAAATTAGGAAAGTTCCCTCTCGTTCGAGCTTACATCGCCGGCTTCGGCAGCTCCGAGGGAGCA
>NW_027526460.1:110592621-110678125 GCF_048455015.1 Haemaphysalis longicornis
CATGGGCGGTTACCTGTAGCTATTGCCGTGTTTAAGTTCACGCAATGAAACGTCTCGCACTACGAAACTCTTCCCAAGGAGTTGTTCACGACTCCCGACCCCTACGCCCGACTTTTCCATCTTTGTGTCGTTTGATATTTTCGCACTAAAACCTGAAATGGCGCATGAACTGGCCGTCGGTTCGCACTCGACGACTTACAGAACTCGTACAGGACGATCATATAGTTGATAACATAGTACGTGCACACGGGAGGCGCTGTACAACTTCGGCCCCTCTACAGGGCAGAGCCGTCATTGTAGGGACTCTACGCATACCTACATTAGTGGAACGTGGTGTCTCATCACTCCTTGCGGTTTATTTGCCCGAGGGTTGAGGTCAACGCGCAGATAGATTTGGCGGACGGCCCGAACCGACAGAGAGACCCCGCCGTACCTCCTTCGTCCTGCGACTGCAGTCGGTGGGGCCTGGCGATGTGACACGGCACGTCGTCTTCACCTCAAACACGGCTGCGGCCCGCTGTCTTCGTCCACGGAGAAGAGAGAAGCCATCGAGCTCGACAAACGACGGATGAGCCAGCCGTCAAAGTTGTTTGAACAGGCGCTTGGCGAGCACCATCGGCTTTCTTTATGGCGGAGGAGATGCCCGGAGAAGCCGGCGACCTCTGCGGAGCGGTTGATGAACTTCGGAGAGTGTACAGGCTATGGACGTGTCGTGCAGATATATATGCATTTATATATATACATATACATATGCACATAGAGAGACTGTGTCCGGCATCGCAGCGTTCCGGCGGCGCTTCCACGAGTGAGTGTGAGCAAACACGCAAAGCCGAACGAAGAACCTTTCTCGCGGCGAATGATGTGGTGTCGTAGAGAACGATACGGTTGTGCGTTAGGTTATTCCCGATGTCGTGTTACGTTGGCCATTATTTTCGTTTTCACGGACAGCTCGATAGAGTGTGCGTGTACGGAAGAGGAAACGTTGGTTGCTTTTCTTCCGGCTGTGCTGAGACAGGCGGATGTCCAGACGCGGAAATAGTGACGGTGTAGATTGTTGTGATCTCAAACTCACGAGCGCGCCCCGTACAAGCCTTACGTTCCATCACACTGACCAACTCCGATGCTTTACTTTGAGTTTTATTAGCTCGCCGCTCGCTGCTCGCCGAGAGCGCACGCATCAGTCTCACGTCAGCACAAAATGAAGTCCATGAGGCGAACGCTATTGGATACCCATTGAGTCACACTATACCCATTCCTAATTAACATTTAAAAGCGCCTGCAGTTCTCTTATGTAGAAAATTAATAGTTTCCCTCCAGGCTAATTACACATTCGCTTTGCTTACTTCCGGAGTGGCCGTACAACTGTTTATTGTGCTAGGGCACCTATAAAAGTAACGGGAAAGGCAGAGTGTGCTAGCCGTGTTTTCTGGAGGCTAAATGTCCTCCTCAATTCCGATGACAGTTTGGGGCAGTTTCGCAGGACCTCTCTACGTTAAGGCAACCTCGTTAGCAGCTTTCGAACCAACCACGACCGAATTCCCCCACTCCATTTAGGCCGTGATTCATTGATCCTAAAGGCACATTCCCACTGGCGATGCGCCTCGTCGCGCGACGAAAAGCGACGTCGCAAAGCGACGAGCCGGCCTTCGCTTTTCGGCGTTTTGCGACGGAGGAGCCGATCGCTCTCGGTCCGAATTCCCTCGTCGCGCGACGGCCCCGCAAAACCGGTAAGCCAATCATGGCCGCGGAGTAGGCTGACGTAGCCGGAAACGAAACGTTTCTTTACATCCGGTATGCAAACGCTGCGGGCGGGTGGGCGAGGACGAGCCACGAGCCGCCGCCAACACCGCCGCTGGCTCGCTCGGCCAGGGCACTTGGCCCGCTATCGCTGTACCCGCCGGGTCGGGCCGGCGAGCAACTTCCCGTGTGCATCGGTTCTTTGGTCGGTGGCTTCAGCGTACGCGTGCACTAATCAACGAATAGCGTGGAACTCATCAGTGTGGAGAAGCGTGTATGGATTGTAAAAGCAAGTAATCATCGTATAGAGCTAGGTGGACAGCGAGACGGTAGGTTGACTTGCAGCCTCATCGTACTATGGGTGCTATGGGCGACTGGTAAACACGCGTAGAGTTCGGTGGCGTCAGAACATTGCGCCTGTGAAAAGAAGCGACATTTGTGGGCCGTGATGCGGGTGTTGTGGCGTGAAAGCAAGCGTGTGCATTTCTTCGTGCAATAATATGTTGAAAAGAGCGTTCTTGAGTTTGTTATTTTCTGCTCCTCCCGCAACCCGTAAATGTTTTCGGCATTGCTCCAGGTTAGTAGCATGTGTTTTAGTTTGATTTCTACCTGCTTTTGTCGCGTAACATCATTTTCTTTGACTGCGAATGGTTGACGCACCAACGAGGTCGTACAAGTCGGGAAGCAGCTGCGCTGAACGTAGTCGCATCATCGCTCATCGCGAGTGCGAACACCACCTCAAGGCCTCATCGCGCGACGCGCGCCGTCGCGCGACGAGACAAATCGCCAGTGGGAATGTGCCTTAACGGACTCGCGGCAGCATCACTGTGGGCCGTCGAGTGGAGCCCACGTCCACAAGTGTTCGTTTTGAACGTGCCCCGACTGTTGAGCCACTTAGGAGAACAACGCAGTGAAACGGGTAAAAAAGTGTTCCCGGCAGTTTTGTGAACAATTGGCCTGCGCTGATGAATGAACCCGGCTCCATGCTGGAGTGGGTGACCCTCGACAGGAGTTCCTCTACCGTCCCCCACTGCAGTGTATGACCCTCGGTAGGAGGCCCCTTCCACTAACGAGGCACTTCTAGAAAGCACTTGACAGCAGAGCTGAGGGTTTGTCGAGGAGGGCACGTCCTCTCACAAGCACTCACGACAGAATAGCTTTTCAAGAACCCCGTCTCTGGCCCCGGTGAAACGGAAGGCCAGCGAACAGGGTTCGCTCCACATTGCGCACAGCCTGTATGGTAGCACGCCGTGCGCTTTAAAGGAGAATACTCGGGCATGCGCTTCCGCTTTTCTCTTGTATGCACATAGTATTTTGCATTAACTTACAGCGTGTCGGCTTGAAAAATTCCACTGTAGTCTTTATCGATTATTTATTTGGAAAGTTGAAGTAGAGATCGAAAGCGCCCTCAAGCGTGACGAGAGTGAGGTACAGTGGATGACACAAGTTAGACGTGTGTAAGGTCCACTTATGAGTTAGCGGCCAGGTGCCCGGGCTGCGCGTGAGAACGCGCCGCTCTGTCTGGCGACGTAGCACTGCCGACACTGCGCTGCAGCCACCGCTAATTCGTCGCGGCGTGCGCGGGAGACGGATTGCCTGGCCCTTCGCATTCCTCAAGGATAATCCCCCATTGAGAGGGCAGACGGCGGCGCCGGATTCCAGGAACGCCTGCCGGACCCGCTGGGATTACCGGCGTCTCCATTGTTGTCGCGCCCTGGTCAGCATGACGCACTGTCGCCGTCTTTCGTTTTCGCCCCGCGGGGTCGCTCGAACTTGCTCGTCTACGAGCGTGCCGTTGACCCGAAGGTGGCGGCGCCTCAATGAATATTCCGTGGCGTGCTGAGTGACAGCTGTCTACATGTATTTGGGCACGCCCATACGCGTGTACGAACGCTACAGGGGCGTTCCCGAGAGAGTGTGATCTCGAGGTTATATAAGACCCAACTTGGCCGTTGGAAATCGTTCTTGTCTGAGCGCTGAGCTGGCAGTTCCCGGCGAGACAAGGAGTCTCGACCGTTAACGCTAGGTTGGGATTTGTGAGCCCCCTAGTCGAGGTTAAGATCGCGTCGGAGGTTAAGGGTGCAGCGCCGCACCGGGCAACTAGACGGATCTTGCGGCGAGACAGGGTCTCGGCCGTTGTTTCTCGAGCGGTTTGTGTACGCTCCGAGAATAGGAAGAGTTAGACGAAGTTGAGGAGCTCGAGTGATTTGTGCGCACTCGGAGCTAGCTTCTAGCTGAAGTTTGAAGTTTTTCTTTTCATTTCTCATGTACCCAGTTTTCGTACTGTAAATAGCTGTACATAAACTCCCGTTTTACTTAATCGACTTCAACGCCTCGAGTTCGTCAATTCGACCGCCATCTCCAAGAACTTCAACACCATCACCCAGCCAGCCTCCTGCCAAATCAACCGGAGCCCGGGCGATTGGGTTCCTGATCGACACCGGACTTCGGGGAAACAAACTTCACTGACGTGTAAATGCAATATTTTCACGTTAGAACTTTCGAGTGAAGGACACAACTTAGAGCGGTAGGCGGGACGCTGTTGTTGCGCACCTATAGCTGTGTCTTTCATGCAAAGAACACTCGTATAGTTGAGGCATGTACATGTTTCGCGTTACAGCTTCGAAAAAAAAACGGACACATCTGGGACGCAAGCCACACTCGTTCAACCAGATTAGAGGTTTTTGGTAATCCCCTACGCTGATTATTTCCAGACTAACAAACCTTGTTGGCAGATTCCAGCGCGCATACTTCCATCCTGTAGAGGAACACCAAAGTGGGTGTATATAGATACGTTACATAATGCCAAGATTAGGAACAATGCATGCGTGCATATGGAGGGGTGTGCACATTGCGTCCCCACTCCGCCCGGTTGAATATTTTGGACAAGCAAGCCTAGGCCTATAATCCATTTCATACACAACGTGCAACGCTATCAAGACTGGAGAGCGTAATTGGGTGCTTCCTGCGACGAGAAGAGCAGGGCTCAAGGCTGTTCAAAGCATTAAACTTGCAGATACAGCGAACTCAATTATTGTACGTAATTACTATTTTGCTAGCGTTACCTGAACGGAAAAAGGTTTACGTGCGTTTGAGGTTGCAATATTTGATAGCAATCAACTTTCAGCATTTGTTACAAGAGGAACCCAGAGTGGCGCCACGTGTCCAAGCGGAATGCTGCGAGACGAGCGCTGAACTTTGAGCAGACGACGCGAGCGGTTTCGCCGCTCCTGCCAGTCCTTTCAGACATCTAGAAAGCATAATTTGTAAGTGTTTGTAAGCTGGGCTAGTTGGTACTGTTAGAATAAACTTGTGCTTGTTTGTGTCCTCCTTTTCGTGTCCCCGTACTCTTTTTTTTTTTTTTTTGCGCTGTTAGCCATAATGGCATACTTTCTCTGTGAATATTTCCTTTCCTTACCTTTATCATTGTTTTTTTAATTGTTCTTTTCACACACAAAAAAAAAGAAGATCACAGGCTGCGTTTCGAGCCTCGGTCCTTCGGACGTGGGCTGTGCCCCGGTACGCACATCTGACCCCCGACGCGTGGCGGGGTTATACAATTCTTTTATATTTTGCTGCAGACTATAGCGTGGCTTCCGCTGCATGTTGCACGCTACGTGTGAAACGGAGTATAGTGCCACACTCGATTGCTCTTCGCGCTGACGGCCATGGCTATATACTGAATGTGTGTGTTCTCGATTCGCTGCACCTTGGCTTATGAAGATGTCTTTGTGATTGCGTGTTGATCCACGCCTCAAACTCAGCATTGCAAATTTGTATCCCGGCAATCGGCTGCCACTGCTACACCTGCTACATGGACCTTTTTCTTTTCTCCGTGTCGGTTGCTTGGACCAACCACCATGAGACATATTCGAACATACTCCCGTGCGTGCATTATGTGCGTTCCTGCGCCTGTCAGTGTTTTTGTTCGTGCGGCTATAGTGTTTGTGCGCTTTCTTGCCTGATTACGCGTTTCCAATAATCTTACCATTCACCATTCCCATACGGAGTAGCGAGCCAAGCTCACTGCTAGGCGTCTTTATGTGTCTCTCCACATCGCCCTCTCATATATGACGCGTATGATTTCCATGCAACCCTATGTGCACGTACGCGTGCGCATATATAACCATCCATTGCCAGGACTGTCAAATACGAACACAGTGCCTAACAAAGATTGTTTACATATTCGCACTTTAAAAAATTCTGAGTGTACTTCGCCATATTTCACCCGAACACCCAATCGCTTGGTTGAGAAACCAAATTTGATGAACAGCGGTGAAGGACACACAATTTGACTGCGTGATGTGCGAGGTTACATCAACCAGTGCAAAACGTAATTTTTACATTGCCTAGTGTCACAGCACGACACACATTTCAGCGAGGACAGCCGCTCCAGGATTGGATATTCAGCTGCTCTGGAGCTCAGGTGTTTCGATTGAGGATATTTCTAAGATGCTTCACACGCGAAAAGAGTTACTACAGACTGTCTAATATGATCCGGCCCCATTCATACTCCACTGGAGCCGATTGGTGCTGAGTGGCCGACTGCCTCGCTTATCATTTCTGCCTTGCGTTAAGGGCAACTTCTGCTTGATTTCCCTGTTTAGCGAAGCATACTGCCGGATGGGTTCATCATTTTAGAACAGAACTACTGGTATTAAACGCAAATGGCGTAGAACTCCCGACGGCTGCGGTTGCCCCTCTGTTTGTTTGCATGTGCTTCCGCTGGTCTTGAGACACTTGGACAGTTCTCCATCTCAGAGCTGACGTCGCTACACAGTTTGCAGCTAATGGAAGAGACGGGGCTTTTTTGGAGCCTCCGTGATGACCGGTCAAGATAAGGGCGCTCGGTCTGAGGCGTGATGATGGAGCGGCCGGCAGCTGGCTTGGCCGCCGTCCCCCGCGTGTGCTACCTGCTCACGGAGCCGCGCGCCAATGCGCGGGGCACACGTAATTTGCCGCTCTTAATGGGACGCTCCGAGAGCGACTCGGCTCATTAATTAGCCCGCCTTGTCTCGAGCGCTCTCTGCTTGCCATCGCTCTCGATCGCCTCTCGGTCGTCGCCGGCCGCACGCCGAGCGTGAATCGCTCATGCAAAGCACGATGCAGGCCTCACGCATTTGCTGGGGTATCGAGGTTAACTACACGACGCGCACCTCGCCCGCACTTTGCTTTTAACACTTCACAGTAGATAGGGTCTGACACCTTGGAGCGCTGTGTTGAAAGAAGTACGGGCTCCTGGGATCGTTCTTATGAAGCGAAAAAACAAACAGTGCAATCAAAAACATCGCCCAATGAAATGTGTCGGCTAAGGCAAGCAGCGTGCTTTCGAGAGGGGTTTTGTAATACTTTGGGTACAGGGTCATCTCCACAGCAGCGGAAAGACCCCGCGAGCATTTTTCTTTGAAGAACTGTGACCACAAAACGGTAAAAAAAGAAGCAATATTTCTAATGCCACTACGAAGTCGTCGTATGCAAAGAATAAGCAGCTTATTACCCTTGAACAGCACAATGCTGGCCTGCAGACACGGCAGGCCAGCAGTGTAAGCAAGCGGAAGCAAGCGTGCTTTAAAGGGGGACTGACGGTCTGCAAAATTTCGCGCCCGAAGTGTGCACATGGTAAACGGTCTTGCGGTTTTTTCAAACTCGCAATCCTTGCATTGGCGTGGAAAGTGCTCGGTGAAGGGTGCACTGCATCACGTACGCTAGGGTTGCATGGTGCTGGAGTGAATTAGCATATGCAAAGTTCAATGGTTATTAGCACCTGTTGGGCCAGCTCTGTCTCCAACGGAATACAGCGTGTGTTAAGCGGTACCATTATTAAAGCACGCACGTAAACAGGGTTAATCTCTGGCTACGGGTTAGGGCGGGGGATCGATTTCACTTTTTTTATTCTCATAAGGTTCAGACGTGTTATGGACTGCGTTGGTCTTGTACAGTTCTGTCATTCAGTCGAATGCGCCAACAATAGGGCCACTGAGCTCAATCCAGAGATAGGATGGCTGCTCTTATGAATGCAGATGTTGATAATGTTTGTAACGTGTACATACACGGTATACAAGGGACTCGCTGCTAGTCTATAATTTGTGACACTCGTTGGAGACAGAATAGTTATAAGCTCCTCGGCGGTCAAGGACAGATACCTCAAATACCCATCTGTTTTGTCAAGTTTCTGGACTGTTTGCTAGTTTTTAAAGCTACTCCTTTCTTTCCCCCATAGCAGATGGTCCGGCACTCCTAATCTACCATGTTTCTCTTCCCCTGCCCCCTACTCCTTCACTACCTTTTTGACTTTGCATCGGCCTGCACCATGGCTAGAAATGCATGGTTTTTAGGGCTGGGCGTTGGTTAAAAATTGTAATCAGTTTAATGGGCTGGCTTTATTCGGTTAGTTGATCGATTAATCGGTTGCGTTGGTTTAGGAAGAGAAATGGCCAAAAATGTTATTTTAAGAATATTTATAATAATATAGTAATGATAATAACAATAACAACAATATTAATAATAAGATCGATGTGCTCTTCACCTGTTCGCAGACATTCCAGATAAGGTGAGCAGGTTATCATCATGGCGCTGATTCGGAAGATAAGCTTAACGCCGCGTTCGTCACTGACACCTTTTCTAGGATGAGAAACATGGGCACTCGCCGTAATTGCTGGTGAAGCCAGTTAATCGCTGTTTACTTACGACAGAGTTAGTTTATACAACGGCCAAGTGGTGCGACTACCCGCTCGCCGATTTTTGTATTTTGTAAATTTGTATTAAGCGTAGCTACTTTCTTGTCTGTTTTGGCTATAAGATTTCGGTTTTAATCACTATCGTCTCTGAACATATTTGCATCGTTTTCTGTTGTCACGTCAGGAGGGTTATTTGAACACAAATGTGACCCTCGACATGCTTGCGCACAAGGTGGCATTCTTGTTTCACTTTTCTCCCATGATTTCAACCGATTAACCGGTTGAAAAAAATAATCGCGATTAAGGCATTAGCCTATTAATCGGAAGGTTGATCGATCAATCGCCCGCCCCTAATGGTTTCGCTTCGAGCGAAAGATATAATTGTGCAGCTGTTCTTTACTAACATCCCTCTTCCTCTTGGCCCCTCGCTGCCTCTTTTCCTCTCTCTCGAGTCTCTACTGACGCGCTCTATCTATCTCTGTCGCTCCAGCTGTATCCTTCTTGCCACATGCGCCGAGTGTACTTGACTCTTATTTGATCCGTTGCGTCCCATTGCCATGTTACTCGTGTTCTGTTCTTTTTTTCACGGGCTCTGGCCCATGCATGGACGGCGTCAAAGGATTCATTTTAATCCCGCTCGTCTCCTCCTCCTCTCCCGTGCAGCAACATGGGCCTGCAGGGCATCGACGTGCTGCAGAACCCGCAGATGTACGTGCTGGGCGCGCAGCTGCTGTGCGGCCAGCTGCAGCTGGGCCTGTCCAGGGGCCAGACCAAACTGTGCCACCTCTACGAGGACCACATGCCCCACGTGGGCAGGGGCGCTCGGATGGGCATCGGCGAGTGCCAGCACCAGTTCCGACACCGTCGATGGAACTGCTCCACGGTGGCCGACACCAGCGTCTTCGGTCCCGTGCTCAACATACGTGAGCCCCTAATTGTGGTGTCGTGTATGCACTTCGTAGAGGGGGAGAGAAAGTGATGGGTGCCGAACTGGTAGACCTCTAGGCGAGCGATGTGATAGGGTGGCAGGATGACCCATATTTATTTACACTAACATTAGACCCGACGGCAACATGGTCCCGCGCACCACAGAGCGCTTGCTATAGGTTGCAACTGAGCAGCACAGAAGCCATGATGTGAGCACGAGGTTGCGGGTTCGATTCCCGGCCGCGGCGGCCGCTTTTCTGATGGAGGCGAAAAGCAAAAACGCCCGTGTGTGCGAGATTTCGGCGCACGTTAAAGATCCCCAGGTGGTCAAAATTAATCCGGAGCCCTCCACTACGGCGTGCCTCATCGCCTGCGTTGCGTCGGCGCGTTAAACCCTACAATCAATCAATCACAAGCCATGATGTTCTCTGGCGGGTAGCTTTTCTTGCGGAAGCTGCTCATGGTGGTTATGCAGGGCGGTTACGGTTGATGAACTGGCCGTCACAGACTAGTCGAGCGATCTATCGTTCAATTAGTCGATCGACGAATAAATCAAACGATCGATCAACCAACTAATTGATCAATCTATTAATTAGTCAGTCTATCAATCAATCGAGACATTTTCTTCATGACGTGGTGTGCGCGGTTGTCTTTCTGGATCGTAATTAAACGTAACTTTTTTAGTTACAAGATAATACTGGACGTAAGTATACGTTAAGAACGATAATGCGCAGCCGTCCTGATTTCACTTGTGTTTGACTTTCTTATTCTCATTCAGGCTAGCTGGGACAACCTCAATATCGGTCGCCATGTTGCGCAATCATTTACAATGACACGCGAGCTGTCATTAATGCGACTCTAAGTCTCCAGAAACTAATTGTGTCGGCGGTTCGTGATTAGACTGTTTCCCCACACACGCCAGCTTCCTCCATGCTCGGGAAAGCAAAAACAGATTATCTTCAAATAGACCTCACCTTTGTATGGTTGTTGTTACATCGGCTTGTGTTGTCATGAAGTCAAAGATAACGCAAAGTTATCGTTCTTAATAAAGTTTACTTAGAGCGAACTTGTGCTCCAGAGTAAACTATAAGACATAAAAAACGTCGGAGAAACAGTCAAACAGGATGAAATGCATATTCCATCAGCGAATCGAATGCCACGACGTATGGTCTGCGTGTATTTAGCTAACGGCGCAGTTCGTTTTGGAGCTATCCTGCCAGACCCAAAATATTGTTGATCGAACGTACATATACGTTAGTTACGGGCGCGTTAGAATCTTTCAATGTAAAAACCAGCACAGTGGGTCTTGACCCAATACCAGAATTAAAGAGGATGGTTCCGCTTCCAATGCATGATAAAATAGCCGCTAGCAACAGCACATAAACAGAACACTTCGCGCTTCGCGACATTACCCCTTCTTATACTTACACCCCCCCCCCTTTTCCTTGCGTTCATCATACCGGCGGTAACACTAAATGGCTGACAAAACGAAAGAAAGTCTAATCTAGCGTGATACGGCTTGAAACGATCTATAAGGACGCCCTCAGGGGGTGCGCATCGTCTTTATGTCCTGTAGTAGACATGCATCGGGGGCAACCTCGTGAACAAGTTAGCCAACGCGGCATTGAATTGGTATGGTCCGAAATACCGTCGCAGGAGCTTCTCCCCGAGGCCGCGTCGCCGATTAGGGTCACGCAGGGCCCGGCGATAAGTCGGGGCGAGGAATGACCAGAACGAAGAACGGCAGCGGGTTGGCCAAAGGGGATCTCGAGGTGCTTCCAGCGACGTAGAAGTCCCTGGAGTGCCTGTTGTACTTCTCAGATCACGTAGGATAAAGCTGCGACCTTAGGCTGGTGGAGGCGCCGTTGGTAATTTCCGGAGCTCCTCCCGAACTACTACACGTAGTCATCATAATCATCATCATCGTCATCATCATCATCATGTGCCTGCTCATGTCCACTGCAGGACGAAGGCCTCTCCCATCCACCTCCAACTTCTCCTGCCCTGCGCTGTTAAAGTCCACAGTTTGCACCCGAAGTTCCTTGTTTCATCCCTCATATACCCATGTCTTGGTATCCACTACTATATGAGTAGAAATTGGCAGCCCTTCAACGTGGTTCACCGTGACCATACCAGATTGACTGTTCCAGCTTGGTGGTAAAACCACTCTGGATTAGAAAAAATGTGTGAATTACAGACTGCGTAAAAGAAAGAAAAAAACGCATCTAAGAACTACGTACGTAATTTAACAACTATGCGCATAGGAATTTAACAACTGTGTACATTAAAAACTGCACGGGACGCAGGGAGAAACCCGTGCGTGGAACAGAGGGGGTAGCAAAGTCATACTTCTATATATAAGCTACGTACACGACAGAAAGCTATTTATCCTGTATACCAATATTCATGCGTGGCAGTTGCTGTTAAGGATCTTGTTATAGCGAAATGCATGCTTAATTTTATTTTTCAGGTGACCACTCACGTGGGTCATTTATATATGGCCGTGCTAACTGCTAGTCGTTATTCTTTGGGCTCCCAGAGCCTCTGGACGGCAAACGTCCCGTACGTACGTACCTATCTATACCTGTTGTAGAAACTGGCTGGCCACATCGGTACGCATGATTAGCGTGACTGTGCACGGGCGACCGGTGAAAGGGTCGTCAGGCGCACGTTATAGGACGCCCGATCAGCGCTTCTGCGGCCATGGCGTGTTCAATGCCAAGGGAAGTTCGAGCGCCGAAATCGCGCGCGGGTCGGGCCGCTGACGTAGCACTAATACCCGGCCGACCGGAAGGTAGCGCCATTACGGCCGATCACGCGCATTAAACAGGCCGGCCTTTCCCGCGCGTGCAGCGTTTTACGGTGAACCGGGCGGGCGGAGCTCCGCACGGCACCCCGATCGCTGGGGGATCGAAATGTGCGGTTAATGCAGTTCGTGGATCCCGCGCACGAAGTCCCTTAGCGTTCACGCGAGCGGTTTGTGTCGATCGTTAATTATGCGCGCATTAGGGCTCCAGAATGGGTCTTCGACACCCTGCTCGAGCTGTCGGCGGGTGGAGCATTCAGGTTGAGGGAGCTCGTCTCCGTGGCATTATATTATGTTCGCCACGTTCCGAAGCACACTCACTATTTTTAGCGTGAGCAAAACATGCGCTACCTTGAGCCCATTCTAAGCAACTAGCGACACGAGTGCTGCTTCATTAGCCAAGCACTATATATACTCAGGGTTCGTTGATACAGTATAAGGAAGCGCCCATCAGACAATGCGTGAATGTCTGCTGGAAAGCATTTCGCATGCGTCTACCGGACGGCCTGGAAGCTTCTTAGAAGATACCCGTCCCATGGATGTCCTGATGACTATCGCGCTGAAAGAAAAGCAATTTCTCAAGAAGCATTTTTCGCTCCTTTGAAGACGCGTTTAAGCAAGTGTTGGTAAATGAGATGCACGGCTTATATAGTGGTACTTATGTTGATACCTGAAATCTAATGGCTGAGTGAAGCTAAATCCGCACGTTGCACAATATCAGAAGGCAGATAATGCGGAGTGCAAGTAACATTAAAAAAAAAAAACAGAAGGAAAAGAAGATCAACAAGAAAACCAAACAATAGTGACAACCGAGACAAATTATCCTCAAATATGAAACTTTAACACCTCTGTATTACAATGGGGATAGCGCTCTTAACATTAGCATTTCGTGTTCCGAGAAATGCTGAGATAGACTCGCACTGACGATATAGCGGAACTCACTCGCTTGCGGGGCGGCTGCAAAGATTAGCCTGCCGCTTTTCTGCGGTCCCTGCGCCTAAGAGGCGTTCAATCAATCAATCAATCAATCAATCAATCAATCAATCAATCAATCAATCAATCAATCAATCAATCAATCAATCAATCAAAATCAATCAATCAATCAATCAGAGAGTTTGTTTCACCAATGTTCTTACAAAGAAGAAAAAATCTGGCGCTGCAATCGCCGCGGTGCTATAGCCCAGGGGAAAAAATCGTTCATGTCTATTAAGTTGAAGAACGAAGCGCACTCATGTTTTTGGCCAGCGGTATACGGGGCCACAAGGATCCCTCTTTCGCCAATGCTCCGCCTCGTCTCCACGGGGTTCGTGCAAATTAGCCGCCGATTAACGCCCACGAAACACGACAAGCAAAACGCGTCGTATACGCACGTACATAACACAGCTTGGAAAGCTCGCCGCCTGTTGCAACGGCGAAATTCCTTTCTCCCGCGCTTGCTGTTTAGTACAGGTGCCCCCGCAACACTTACTGGACAGATTCCTTCCTTGGAGCGGCGGCACCGAAGCCACTCCTTAGAACCTATTTGATTACCTCCTGGAATCGATCGACGCGACCGTTAAAGTGCGCAAAAACGCAGGCGTCCTCTCGTGCGGGCTGCCCACTATACTGCCCCGGGAATGTATGGGCGTTGGCGAATAGGTTCTCGGTGTCCGCGCACGGCTACCGTGCTTCGTGACGATTTGACTAATTACCGGCTTCTGAAAACCGGTCTCGGCTTGCAAAGACGGCGACGCCGCGCCCACGTCGCCACCGGGCAAGCTTTTATTGAAACAATCCCGTCGAAATTCTTCTGGGAATCAACTGCCGATCGCGAGGCTGACGCTGCACCTCAATTTCACAATTGATTGCGGGATTGCGGGAAGTGAAAGGCAGATATTATTATGGAGTGCTAGTGGCTTCTGTGTCTAAGTGCTGTGCTTGTCCCAGTGGCGTTTGCACATGTAACCAGTAAAAGACATCTTAGCCCCATCCAAAGGAGATGATGGGGCACATCCCATGCGGATTTACTGTACAAGCGGTGAACAACATTTGCCAAAAAGAAGATGCTGGAAGTGGAGCAAATGAGGTGGCGTAGGAAAAGTAACAGACCATAGAAAATTGCGAGAGACGTAGGAAAACTTGTACACGACAATGAAGGAGGCGTTGGTATTCGTTGTAAAAGCGGCAGTTGTTGATGATGACTTTTAAGGCAATGATGATTATGAATCGAATGGTCTGAGTCTTTACTTGAGCTGTTCGATTCCTCAGTTACGACACTAAAATACCTGTATCATGATCTGTAAAACTCGTCTAATACGAGGCATTACGTTGATTAGTTTTCTGTAAAACGAAATTTGCCCCTTCGACAGACCTGATATTGCGCGTGTATTGAACGTGGACGCATTTCTCACTGAAGGAAATTTAAAAACACGAGAAAAAAGTTGCATTCAGGAGTAATGGATAGTGAACTGTGCAAGGCAACAAACGATAGTGATAGAAGAGAGGAAGACACGGAGCGTCATTCTGGGTCTTTTTGCGAGCTGGTATCTTGGCGACGATTGAGGTGGCATTCAACAGCATGTCGGGAAGAAACGTTTCGGAGTTGTTTCGGAGTTGTTTCGGAAAAGTCGTAAAATTTCGGACCATCGCCGCACCCTGTTCTAAGTTCGCAGTGTTGTGTATGCGATTACACTGAGGACGTGAAGACTAAAACAGTGAACGCACTGCCCACTGAGCCACCAAGTGGGAGTACTCGAGTGAATTGAATGAACGAGTGGTGTGGGTCCGTATGCGTGTGTCAAAAAGGTCAGCAACGACCGCTTTTGAGGCTTGCCGTTTCATCTCGAAGGAGTACATGGGCCGAAAGCATCTGCGGTTGACGAGGCAACTATTTCACATTGACTCCCACGCGTAAACATCACTGACGCAGGTATGTCAAAACAAATTCTTGCATTACTTTGCTTAGAGAAATTCAACGTAAAGTTCACCTCTTAGCTGTCTCAAGGAGTTCAGGGAAAACAATTAAATTAGTTGTTCGCATGTACAGTCTAGTCCACTTATAACAATATCCAAGTGCCATGGAAATCACATCGTTATAACCGATAATTGTTATCAGCAGGTTGCGAAATAAAAAGATGGAACAGAGCTCAAAACATTTTATTCGCACGCCAGCAAGGCCATACTACTAATAATTTGCGGAAAAGAAGCTACATTTGGTCATCTTTGTTTGCCGCGTGTGAAGCTAGCGCAAATCTTTTCCAAGAGCATCTATAGGTGCTTCAACTAGCTGATGTAAATGTGCTTGGCGTAAACAAAGTCCCCGAGGGACTGTGTCACGCATTGGGCCTCCTACGAAGACACTGCCTGAGTAGGCTGCGCAACCGCGTCATTAGAGTCATCACTGTTGCCCTTTTTGTGCACAATATAACCGGATTCAATCGTTATATCCGATGTCGTGGCCCTGGAGCATTGTAATAAGCGGTTTATTTTACCATAGAAAGAATAAAAAAGTTGACGGTGCCATAGCTGTTCATCGTTATATCCGATATATTGTTATAAACGGTATCGTTATAAGTGGACTTGACTGTATACTTAAGCCCTGCGGAGTTTGGAGAGGCCTACTGTTGTCGTAACAGCGGACAAGGAGCGATTTAGCACACGCTTACTAATCTTCCTCTTTTCGCCTCGCAACATCATGCCATTTATCCTTTATTCCACCAGTTCAAGGGCGAACCTCCGACGTATAGAAAGTTTCTGAAAAGTGAAAATTTGACACACGCGTGAAATCCAGCCGTGTGGAGGAAAAGCTGCACAGATTTCTCAGACCACTTCGCAGTTGAAGCAAAGTTCGTCCTGGTCGAATGTCTCTTTATCCTCCGTACAATTTCGCGGTGATGTATGCCACCGAAAGCTCTAGTAACCAACAAGCCCTCGACCAAGCATTTGCCACATACAAGCCCGGTGGATTCTTTCACTGCTGCGTCATTAAGCCGTCGCATACTCGCGCGCTCACAAGCGCTTTTTCTGTCGCGTGCTTGAGCCAAACACGCATCGACGGGGCAGTCGAGGAGAGGCTGCTGGTGGCGGCGGAATGTGGACGTGGGAAGCCGGCACGCCGCCGTCGTGTCCGACGAGCTACGACGGAGGAGGCGTGCGAGGTGCCCGCCTCCCCGCGAGGCTTCGTGATCGATGCGTCCAGCGGCTCGGCGGCGAACGCTTGCGAGGCTGGGCCGCTCACGCCTCGGAGGCGCCGGTCGCGGCTGCGGCAGGGCGAGACACGCCGCTTAATCACGGGGCCCTGCGCTGGCCAGCCTCCGCGCACCTGCCCGCTCTCATCCCCGAAACCCTCGCCCTTCATTTGCCCCTCTTCGCCATTAAATGTCTGCTGGAGAGAAATCAGTGTCACCCCGTGGGGACCTGCTCGCTACCGGGTCTCGGTGTAGATCATTGCGTTTACTTTGAGAGAGACCAGAAAGACAACGTAAAGTGAACTTCAGTTGGGAAAACGTCCCTGGCCATCTCCACTAACGTGAAACCTGGGGAAGGGCGAAGCATGCAGTGTATAAGTGTATTGTTGGCGTCTTGGTGTTTTTGCCGACGGAGATGAAACAATTGGGGGTAGAGGTATATAGCTTCGCTGTAAAGGTCTCGTGCCTTTGAAGCATGAATCGCTATAGCGCGAGGCGTAAACGAGCGTCCCGGTGTTTTTTAGTACGCGTTACGTTCTAGCAAGAGGCGTAAACGAGTTTCCCTGTGTTTTGGGTACCGTGACTACACGAGATGACGCTTACGACGCCGACATGAGACGCCAGCAGCCCCAGCCTCTAAGGGGCTTCGCCCCTAAAAGACTACAGAACAGGGAACTTGCTTCCTTATAAGTGATACTTTATAAAAAGTGAGGCTGATTTTTTCTATGCACTGCTCTTTGGGACCATGAAACACCTCACATAAAGCGAGATTTCTACTAAAGCGATTACATTAAATGAGGGTTTAGTGTGTCAGTTTGGTTCATTCGATAGATTGTGAGAGATTTATACTAAGACGATTACGTTAAATGAGGGTTTAGTGTGTCACTTTGGTTCGTTCGATAGATAGTGAGATCATGACTTCGATCGGATGAACTATGTTATAACGAAAACAGATGAAACAGTGACAATGTGCATCAGCCATATGGTTACACCGTTGAAGGGGTGCACTGCAACGGTATAATCATGTGGCTGGTGCATCCTTACGGGGAATTTTCGCTGTCTATAACACCCTTACACCCCACCGTAAAAACGTAAGAAAATTCACCATTTTACACGACGTTCGGTCCTTTTTAACCCCGTTTATAAGGGTGCGTTTCTTGTGTTTTTCGCGAAGGTGTAAGGGCGTTTGTTCTATAGAGTGAAAATTGCCCTTAATGGTGTAAATAAGTTCGCAGTGTACCCCTCGTTCCGTTTTATTGTGCAGCTTGCATGCTAGCTTCGAGCTAACACCTGTGGTCCCTATTAAGTAGGCGAAAGTATTGGAGACCACACACAGAGGGGGTAAGAATTTTAGTGCAAGCAGAATTATTTTAGCAGCAGATTTTAGACTGTAGCGTCCGCACTGTAAACTGATTTACACCCTTTTTGTCTACAACTAACACCTTTCCACCCTATCAGAAAAAAAAAACACCATCTGAAAAGGTGTAATTAACGATAAAACACCCTTTAAAAAGGGTGTATTATTGTGCTTTGGCTAGGGTGATGTAAGGGTGTTATAAACGGCAAAACACCCTTAAATGAGGTCTTCCTTTGTTTTTTTGCTAAGATGTACAGGTGTTAGTTATAGACAGTGATTTACACCCTTAAAGATGTGAATCACCTTGCACAGCGCCGATAGTGGCTCCTGCACTGCTCTTCCAGTGTCCATTGCTCCCACCGCGATGCCAATGCCATAACATAGCAAATAGTTATATACTGTGGATACAGAACGCACTTAGAATGCAAATGAGCTATTTGTCGGTTTTTGGTCTATCTCAGATGAAGACATGGCACTTCTGATAGAACTTCACTCAGCGAGTCCTAGTTGGACGATCCACGCGAGGACACGTGTGCGTCTAACAGAAAACAATTATAATTTCTTGTGATCACGGAAGGCAACCTGTTCCCTAAAAAAAGCAGCGCTGACAGTTTGCGCCGTTTTACTTTATTCGATGTACCCAGCTGGTTGCAAGTTTGACAGCCAGCGAATTCCAGTCGGCAGATTAACCTAACCTTCCCGCTATCCGTAGAGTCTCATTCCAATTCGCCCATTTAGTCAATGCGCTGTAAGTCGTACGGGTGGGCCAAATATGTGTCAAGAATTCGTTTTTTCCGTACATAGCCGCGGTCATACGCGTCAATCCTGGGCGAGCGAGGCGCTGACGCGTCTACCGTGGTCGCACAACCGAGCTAGCAATTCCTTCCTAGAAAGAATCATACCCGATCGCCGAGGTCGATAAATACGTGTTGAACTCGCCGTGGAGCTTTCCAAAAGCTGAACACATGGCAATGACCACGGCACCATTTATCCCCTTCACCCCAAAGCTGACGAGAGCCCATTCCCGTGCGAATAAATTTATGCGTTAGGTTCCCACTGTTGTGACTCCAGCGTGATATTCATTTAAGTCACAAAAGTGTACGATTGGTAAGAAATGGCTACTGTAATGTAGTCAAAGGACAGTAGTTTTTCAACAGCGAAGCTGTTGCAGCTTGACCTTGGTCCGGTTGCGTTGTCAAAAAAAAAAAAAACAGAAAAACTGCACCACCTGTAAAGGGTGCACCACCGCAGATAGGGATTATGACAGTGAAGCCGGCTTTTTCGCCTGCTCGAGTGTAAGCACAGGGGGAATACGTGTATGCGCACCCATTACTATACCATTTTAAAGGTGATAGTCTTTCTTGTGTTACTAAACTGCAAGAAAAAAAAATGGTGCAGCTTGCAGTAGAGGTGCAAGGCAGGAGAATCAGCGGAGCTGGCGGTCGACCTAGCTTATCCCCCCTTGGTATCCGCTGTCAGGGTGGGGGACCGACCTGAACGGGTTTGTAAATACCGGCTAAACTTGGCCTCACCCCTAAACACCAGTGTTGCCATCGCTGGGCATCAGACATCCGCTAAAAAGCAATGAGAAATCCGCCAGATTCCGCTAGATTCTAAAACATATCCGCAAAATTTCCCGCTAGGGCCTATTTTTTAAAAATAACAGTGCAATTTCGTATGATAAACACCGTTATCATTCTTAAAAGCTTCCCAAAACTACGAGAGCTGAAATAATATATAAAAGAGTTTTCCAAGGAGTCTAACAGAACACTTCAGGTTTCAGTGCTGCGGTGGTCGTCATTGGTCAACCTCGTCACAGAAGAGGCTAAAAGTTATAAATGTTCACACTGATGAAAAAAAAAATAGAACTCACAGGTCAACGAAAAACGCATCGAGGTCTTCGTCGCCGCTGTCGTCGTTTGACGCCATCTCCACAGGCCCGCTGGTACTTGTTGAGGGAGACCAGAAAGGTGACTTGGTTGCACATACGTTGCAGATGTCTCGATTGCACTAACAACTGCTGCGGAAAGTTCGCAATCAAAACAACTTTTCTGGTGTCACTTCAGTCCCGCTCTTACGACGAGGATGGCGTTTGTTGTTTCAGGCTTCGGCTTGTTCCTCATCTTGGATTTTACTATGTTAAGCTGACTAAACCTCATCTCTACTTCGGCATTTGAATACGGCAGCACGAGCATCGACATGGCGAATCCGGCCAGCTCGGCGAACGGGTTTTCGCCGCAGGCGTCCTTATAGGAGTATAGGAGTGAATTTCACACCAGAACGACTGCGTGAACGATATTTGCTTCCAGTCCAGGAAGATATTTTGCTCCACTGGTTTTGAATTTTTTCGATTGTCTCAGAGCCGTTTTGAAACCTCACGGATTTGTTTGTCTGAGATAGGCGAAGCAAGTGAACAGGAGCCCTCCTAACCTCTGAAGTTAAGCAATTTCTGCATTTTAGAGGACACGAAAATGGTTTCTTGCAGGGCGATTTTGAATCGGTGCACTGCGTGAGGTATCCGCCAGAAATTCGCTATGTATGAAAATGGCCCGTCAAAAAATCCACTAGCCGCTAGACTAATTTTTTCCCCGTCAGAATAAAATGAAATCCGCCAGATTTAGCGGAAAATCCGCTAAATTGGCATCCCTGCTAAACACTTGGCCTAGCCTAGCAAAAACTTAGCAAAATTGGAAGAAGCTAGGTCGACCCCAGCTCCGCTGTTTCTCTCTAGCCTTGCATCGCTAGTGAAAGCTGTGCCAATTTTTCGAAGTCGTATAACGGGGTAACCTCTTGTTGTCGAAATAAAACAAGCCTGTGTCGAAAATAAAATAAAAGCGTTATACAGACGACCAAATCCGTTGCTTAACTTTGCTATCCTTCCCTGTTTTAGTTTCATTTCATGTTCCTTTTTCTCAGGCAGATAAGTTTATTTCGTACGTTTCGGTCGCGGAAGAAGGGGTTTGAGTATATAAACGTGCCGGTGAAGAAGCTGTGGTATTCTGTAGTGCTGCTTTAGCCTTTTCTATAAGCTGCACAGAATTCCTGTGCAGATAGTATATTCTATCATGACTCCAACGTGTAAAATATGGAGGCTATGTGAGCTCATCGTCATCGGTGAATTGTGTTGGGCGCAAGTGCCAATTAAACAAACCAGCCGGAACCCCGCCACTACGTTGTCTGCACACGCTGCGCTATTCCGAAAAAAGGGAGGGGTGGGTGGTTGTGAAGAAAATAAAAAATTTATTCAAAATAGAGCGCCACCTAATCCTAGATGGCCATGAACTTGCATCAACAGGAACCTGTCAGCTGCCAAGCTGCGAGTCGACAATATAAGTCATCACTGCGTCACGACGACTCCGCCAAACAGTTTCACTGACATCCCTGATTCCCGTCAGGAAGGGGAGGGGGCGTTTTCTTTCTTTCTTCGTAGCCACTGAAATATTTCTTTGTAATAACTCCAAAAATAACGAAAATGCGGCATAAAAGAACGCAGTCCGGTCTCTGAGCAAGCCTAATGAGCGAACAAATTTTGATATAACCATCCTATGCGGCGTAGTAATAGGTTCACAGTTCGCAGATACAATACTGTAGTTAATATGCCCGAACGCAGTGCGAAGGCCGTCCTGAGCTAGCCATCTGCAAGGGCCTCCAGCTGCCTATCCTCCGACTCGTCTTGCAACTCCCGGCCGCATCTTTTCCGCGTGTCGCAACAGGACCGTTCCGTCGTCGCAGCGTCGACTGTGTATACAAAGTTTTCTCCCTCGGTCGTGTGCGCGTATTTATACACGCTCGGGCCCAGAGCAAGGACGCGCGGCTGCCGCGATCGAAGCAGGGAGCGGGTTCTTCGTCAGGCTCGGAGCGGATTAGAGGCGGCTTATATCCCCAACGCGGGATGCCTCGAGTGCGCGGCGGACGCGGCATGCGAAGCAGGCGGCGGCATACACGCTTGACTTCTCGCGCTGTCCGTGTAATCCGACGTCACGAGTGGTTGGCCACGCCGGAGCGTTGGGCGAAGGGCGGCAGGAGCGGCTAGCATCGTCGGATGAGCGCCGCCGCCGCCGACTTGCCCCGCTCGCGCAACTTTCCACCTGGACGACGCATCCGCGTCGGCCGGATCACGATGCGATGCGCATCGCCTGTCCCTTTCAATCGGATCGCGACGACGGCCGGAATATTGGCGCCGCCGCCGCCGCCGTCAGCCCTGCTCGGCGTCGGTGCCTTTACTGTGGTCGGTGTTCCTTAAGTGTTCTTCCAGTGACGTCCGTCGTGTGTCGTTTCGCTGCGTGAAGCCTCAAACTTCCCTCGATATGCGTGTTATTAATGTGCGCGACACACGTACAGCACATACTCTGCACGCAAGTAAATATGATCTCAAGATGCGGTGACAAGACAAAAGAATGTACAGGCAGATGTGTTTTACACCCGGCCTCTTCAAAGTCGGCTTCGCCACTACACGTGCCGGCACATCGCTAGGAAAACACGCAGGCATTTTCAAGGGCTATGTGAACAGTCTGATACCAAAGAATCACGCACTGTGGCATCTAATTTAATACCTCCACAATACCCGAGGTATCCCAATATAACGCTATATACTGAACCTCTTGGAGGTCGGCTTCACCATTATACCCAAATGGTTTACTGCTTGGAAACATTTTTTAGAGGACATATAAGAGGCGTAGTATCAATGGGTACCTTCATAGACCCTGTGATCCCTTCGGAGTATTCTACGTCGAGCCCCTTTAAGTTCAGCTTCACTACAATATGCAAATGCTTTGCTGTGAAAACTTTTTTAGGAGCAACATATCGAAGCATAAAGGCCGTAGCGCTTTTCATTAGTATGAACATTTTGGTATGCGGCGAAGGAGTGACACACCGAGCTTTAAAAACGGGCCAACGGACTTCCTTGTTGAGATGTTCAATTCTGTTTCCTAATGAACAGTTCTTGTATAGTAAGTTCATTACTGGTATAGGGGCCACGAGGAGAAGAGGGGGGCGGGTTTTAATTGTGCGACGTATCCGCTGCTCGGGCGGGCTACTTGAAGCGAGATGACTACAGATTTGCGAATATTTCTCATGTCGGCAGCACGTTGGAACAGATTCTGTATGGCTTATCAATCATTCAGAGCTCAAAACAGAGCTCACAGATGGGTGGCAACAATTTATGATTTGTACTATACATAGCAAGTAGTTACTGGGGGCGCATGCGATCTTTCAGCCGCTGCTATTTCAATGTACTTATTATGACATCGTGGTTCATCTCCAATGCTTGGAGTAGCCAGCTCCTTTTTAAGTTGGAGCTAAACTCTCCAATAAATCTCTCTCTCTCTCTCTCTCTCTCTCTCTCTCTCTCTCTCTCTCTCTCTCTCTCTCTCTCTCTCTCTCTCTCTCTCTCTCTCTCTGGGGGCTTTTTGAGGTGCTGCTGAAGGAATGTAATTCACGACCTTTCCTATCCCTTGTTCCGATGCCCCTCAGCGAGCCGGGAAGCCGCGTTCGCGCACGCCGTGGCGGCGGCCGGCGTGGTGCACGCCGTGTCGCGGGCCTGCCGCGACGGGCAGCTGGGCAGCTGCGGATGCTCTAGCGAGCTGCGGCCGGACAACCTGCGGCGGGACTGGATCTGGGGCGGCTGCGGCGACAACGTGGCCTACGGCTACCGCTTCACCGAGGGCTTCGTGGACGTGCGCGAGCGGGAGCAGAACCACCCGAGGGCCTCGCCCGCCCAGGGCCGCAAGCTCATGAACCTGCACAACAACGAGGCCGGACGAAGGGTGCGTACGTGCGCGTCTATGCGGTACTCCTTCCTGTCCTGCTCCTCGTACCCACAGGCTGCGCAAAAAGATTTCTTCCTACTGTGCCTGTCGAGTGTGATAGTATTACGTGTGACAGACTAAACAAGATTCCTAGATATGTTTAGCGCAAAAACCAAAGACGATGCACAAGAAAGGAGACACGGCAAGCAGTAGCGCTTGTCCTGTCTCATTCTTTGTTTATCATCTTTGGTTTTTGCGCTAAACATGTTTAGGAATCATGAACCAGCTAGCCCCCCAACAAGTTTTGTTAGGCTAAACAAGAGATAGCAGTGCGAAGGGTTGTCAAAGACTTGCGAAGACGCACAGGACATGCCCTATCGTCAACCTTACGCGCGGTTATGTCTTGCTTAGCCGAGTGGTGAATTGTCCAACGACATATTCGTCTGCAATTCGGTGGACCATCGCGGTATCGGGATGCCTACTTGTTATTCGTAAACTGCGGTGCCCTCTTCACAGAATATTTCCGCTCACACCTGTCATTTGTCTTTGGACGCAGCCTGACCATCGAGCCCTTCTGCGGAAAAGTGCTCTCCTGGTGCTTAACGTTAAGCCCCTAAGCGCGTGAATTCGGGTGCACGCGAGACAGTTTCTGCTGAAATACTTTGGTGCAGGTTAAGAACAGCAATAGGCCATCTAGTGTATCACTCCTCCGTAGCGATGGACCCGGATGTCAACACGCGCGCGCGTTTTGAAACGAGATTGCGCTCACTGCATAACACCATTTTCCTTTCCACACCTAGTCTTTTTGCAGTAGCTGCAAGACTTTAAAAGCATATTAAGTGCGAGAAATTACGGAAACGACTCGGGTCACGTTCAAAATCCTCGCAGTAAGGCACTACTTGCGCCGCGAGGAGTAACAGCCGACTGCGGTGATGAGGCGCCGGGGCAACTTCCGTTGCCCTTCTTAAGTGTCCCCGAGTGTTGTCGCCTAGCGAAGTGTTACATACAATAAGACGAACACACACCGCAATTGTGTATTGGACAATGCTTTATACGAAATCCGTGTCTGTACTTGAATACTGAAGCCAAGGGAGAATGATGGCAATTATAATGAGAAGGCACGCTAAGGCAAAAGGATTACGATATTAGAGAGTTTTAGCATAGCGGGTACCGTCCGCTACGCTAAGGTTAGCGGGTAGCGGGGCCCGACTGGGGAGAGCAAATTCGTTACGGTGGGGTGGATTAGTTCCGCGCGGCTTGCCTTCGCCATGCCCACTCCTTCCCTCCGCTGAGGGGCAACCTCCTCGCACTGCCCGCGCGCGCATGCGCAGTAAGCCCTGCTAACCAGCCGCCGTAGCGTGAGCCTCCGCTAGCCGCCAGGCTAAAACTCTCTATTGAGAGCACACATTCGGCCATTGGACACTAACGGTTTGGCATTCATTCCCGACGGTGGCGGCCGCTTTTCTGATGGAGGCAAAAAGCGCCCGTGTGTTAGAAATTTCGGCGCACGTTAAAGATCCCCAGGTGGCCAGAATTATACCAGGGAAACCCTCCATTACGGCGTGCCTCATCGTCTGTGAAGCGTCGGCGCGTTAAACCCCACAATCAATCAATCAACGCTTTCGCATTCACTACATCACAAAAAGTGCTGCAGTGTTCTCGTAACTGTGCTTTTTTTTTTATGCCGATTCCTCCGGAAACGTAGAGTATAGTTAAAACAGTGTTTGACTATGTTTCTCGGGGTGAACCATTTACCTTCTGAAGCAATGAAGACGGTTGAATTTCGATACAAGGGCACGGTTAATATAAAATTAGTTGGTGCACGTTACAAGATATCCTAGGTGAATGAGGAGCAAGTCTAGAGAATTGAATTGAATTGAATTGAATTGTTTATTATTCCAAACGGTGAGAAATACATACAAATTAGTATACAGACAAGGGTCCCATAGTCAACAGACTGCAACGGGACCCTTGATTAATTATTACAAAATGAAGAATACAAAGAAAGCAGCAAAATCAAAAAAGAACAGTAACTAAACGCAGTGAACACAGCTTAGGCAGCGCTAAAGTAGAGTAAGAAAAAGTGACGAAACCGGTTAAACAAAAATGCAAAAAAATACACGTTGCATATTGCTAGCACAATACTCATTCAAACAAAGAAAAAAGGTAAAAAGGTTGACAAGAAAAAAACACATTAAGTATACACTTGCATTACAACTACAATCAAGCTGAACTAAAAAAACTTGTGCAGCGAAAGAAGGTGCGGGTATTATACGGAATTCCGAAAGAAATACGACCTGTCAATATTTCGCCGTTCGTTTGCCGCGGAAAGTTCGCGCGGGGACACACGCACGCATGCTCGTACTCACACACGCACGGACGGACGGACGGGGAAACAGACAGACAGACAGACAGACAGACAGACAGACAGACAGACGGACGGACGGACGGACGGGGAGACAGACAGACAGACAGACGGACGGACGGACGGACGGACGGACGGACGGGGAGACATACAGACAGACAGACAGACAGACAGACAGACACCACGACGTTTATGGCTCACTTCGGCCACAATACTCGTCTCTATGTGTACAAACGAGTCATCAATCAGATCGGCCAGATCTGCCAATCAACGTCGACCTGGAGGCGACGGAGAAAACGTTTAAGGGTTTCAATGGCGTGAATCTTCACGAGTTGGAAGAACAGCGCTCATGCATGCATACTATGCATACATACACGCTCGTGCCAATGTCTGCCCTCTCTCCCTCCCAGTTTCCTCTCTCCCTCACGGAGCAGGTGACAGACATAAGTGCATGCGAGGCCGGCCGCGCTGTTTCTTTGCTGCGAGTGCCTTCCCGTGAGTTCAACGACTCCGAGGGGGGCGTCTAGGTTCTCGCCCTTGCAAGTACGGGCCCGGCGAAGGGCCAAAGGGGGGCTGGCGGAGAACAGGGTGCTGGAAACGGAGAACGAAGCGGCCGCCGAGGACTCTGCAGCCGCACACCGTCGTGATTCATAGCGGCACAAAACTGACGCTTCGGAGGCATGCGTTGTAGTTCTTCCATCCGCGCCGCTGCGCTGTGAACCGGCTCTCTCTCTTTTTTTTTTTTTTTATTTGTCGTCTTCTCGTGGCGACTGCACCGGGGTATATATACAACCTCGTGGCCCGCATATCTGCATAACAACGCTAGAAGCTGAGTCTGTGCTGTGCTGTACCGGTGTCCCGTGGCTTCTCTCCCTCCACCTCCTCACACTCTCTGTGGCCACGTCGGATGTGCATTCCCCCTTCTTGCGCCGACGACAGTCTGTGAAACCTGAAATACGACCATGTGCCGAGCCTGGGATAAACGGACGCCCACTTCCTCATGCATACGCGACCATTGTCGTAATGGGGGGCCGACCCCATGCGCGGCCGTGGAATACTCTACGCCGCTGCTCGGGTGTCTTGGAATCTGGTAACGCGCCGTTGTGCCGGAATCAAGCTTGTCCGATGAGTAAGTGGCGCTGACCAGTGGCGGCAGCGCCAGGTGCGAGATGCTAATTTCGGGGAGTTTCGTCTTTGTCGTCACATTTGCGTGAAGCTTCCTTCATACTTGCGAATGCTTTCGGAGTGGAGGTCTGTGGAATTAAACAACAACAACAACAACAACAAAAAAGAGCTCGAGCAGCGTGATTAGAAGCCTGTGTGCCCTGTAGTAGATGGATGATGTTTAATTTACACACTCCCGAGGGCCTTGAAAGTGTGCCAAAAGATAAAACCCAGTTGCTTTGTCGGGATACTTTTCCAGCTTCCCCTTGTCTTTTGGTAGATGCATCGCTATCACGGCTATGAGCGCGAAAAACTCCAAAAAATTAGCATAGTAGTACACATTAGGCACACCCTTTGTCAAGAATTTCTGGGATAATCTTAAGCCTTTTCTACCACAAAAAAGTCAAAGAATAAGGTTTACCTTGAAATGTGACAAAATATTTTATGACAGTAAGAATGAAACGAGTTTTTTTTAGGTTACCTTCATAAGACGTTTCAGCTTCGCTCGGGACATAAGCTTGTACAGTGAATTTTTTGCAGCATGCGCTCTTTGGGCTTGGCCTAGAAAATTTTGACAAAGACTGTACGTCCGCACCCTAACTGGATAAACTTTTTTATCAAGATTCACGTGGTGTGTATCGAGGGGTAAGTCATGCATGGGGATATAAGTAACAAAGGTTAAACTACTTAAATATATTACAATGCGTAAGTTTGCGCGTTAAACGCGGCGCGCATGCGCTGTTGATGTGCGTTGAAGCATACCTCGACAACCTTGAAATTTCTTGGAGATGAAATATACCGGATGCAAGAACAGCGCCCCGTTCGTTCCAACTCGAAAGCGAAAATGCCGGTCGTCGAATAATTAGATTTTTTTTCTTTCAGTTTCTGGAAATGAAGCCAGCATTTATTTGCAATTTTCTCGCTCCACTACAAAGCACTAGACTGAAAACGTGCGCAGCATTTTAAATAACGTGAAATACGACGAGGCTGCACTCGTAATCAACATTTTGCGTGTGAAAGAGATGAGTAAAGCCTTCTTATTGAAATCAGGGCGCTGGCACTAGGGTACCTAGCTTGGCCAAGTAATTTAGCTCTTCCTATTAATTTCACGTCTAAACTAAGTTTCCTCGTACGCCCTTTGATTATATTCTCTACGGTTTTGTTGACCTCGTGATTGTCTCCTCCTTGCTTTCTTTTTGCCGGCGTTATTATCGACTCTTGCCACAGACGGCATGCTAATTCGCGAGTGGCATACCTAGAGCCGTGCTTCAAGAATATGGGCATTCATTTTGTTTCGGAGTGTGCATATGTCATGGAAATACATTACAATGCGTTCAGTTGACTTCAGATTCTCCCCACAGCATTCGTAGCCTGGCATCCTTGCTGGACATTCGCTTGCGAAGCTACTATCCTGGTGGGTAACGGAAGCGGCAAGTGTCGATAAGCTGACGTCTTGGTCAACCCTCATAAGAACCCCGAAGATATGTAAACGACCATTGTATGTTAAAAGAAGGGTTTTCAATTATATTGTTTCGGTTTCCACCATCGACGTACAACCTTACCGAAGAAAAGTAGAGGATTGAATGATATTTGCTGTGGTGCGTGCCCACAAGGTTCGGCAATGAATCGGTACACATGAAAATCTTCATTCCAAACTAGGCATACAAAAAGGATTAAAAAGAGGTAGAAAGTTAGAGGCAAAGCGACCACTACGAAGTCCAGAAAACAAACCTGAAACGCCTAACTTAACAGATTTTTAACGACTCCGGACGTACTGCCTTTGACTACTCACTAATGGCAATGTATTTTAGATATCTCAGATTTCGTAGTCTACTTGTGATAACTTCATCATATTGACTTACGGGACAAACGCCGTTATTCTTTTTCGTAGGTTTCGCGGTGCGTAACCCCTCAAAAACACACAGAACAGGTTTTTCGAACACCAGAGTGCCCTTCTCTGCCGGCCTCTCATTCGTACTTTAGGCAGGGCCGTAACGATGGCAATTCCAAATTCCCCTTCCCTCTCTCTAATGCTCCCCCTCCCTTCGCCCCCTCCATACCTACGACGGTGCATCGAAACGAAACCTCGCATGAGTGACCATGTGCATGGCAACCTGAATATCGAGCACAATCCTCCCCTTCGTCCCGCGCTTCCCTATCGCCACAGGGTAGCTGAATAGAGGAAGTAAACAGTGGAAGAGAAGGGCCTCCGCCAGTATACTGCACGTGATATTCGCCACTCATGTAAGCCCCCCTCCCCCCCTTCGTTTTTAAAGTCGAATATAAGAACAAAAGCAAAAGGCTGTCTCTTCGCGGCGTATGCATGTGCACGCCATGCGCGGGGTGCCCAGAGGGCTCTCGATGCGTGCGTGGCACGTTAATGAACCGTTGTCAGCGGGCCATCGCGGAGAGGGTTCGGACGGAGCCCCGCCACTCAACCGGGGTCGAGAGGAGAGCGGCTGCCTAGCAGCAGCAGCGAAGCGCGTTGTCGGGCGCAGGTGAACGCAGCGCGCTCGCCCAAACGAGCGCCGTGTCGCACGCCACGATCTCGATACTCCGACGCCGGTTGCCGGCCGTGACGGCATCGGAGGTGCGATCTCCTCCGGTGCGAATGACGTGCTTAGATCCACCCTCGTCCTCCTCCTCCTCTTTCTCCTTCTCCTGGTGCGGGGAAAAATGAAGTAAGGCCTATGCAAAACGTCGGAGATAGATGTCCGTCGTATCGGTGTAATAAGGCGTCTGAGCTAGCTGGCCTTGACATCGTCGTTTCTGTCCCCGGCTGGACAAAGAAAGGCAGGTGGTTCTTCGTAGCACGATGGGATTTCGCAGCTGACAAGTTCGTAGTTGACGCTCAAAGTAAGACGTTCCAGGAGCAGGGGGCCCTTACGGTGACACACGTTGGGAGAATCGCTCAATCATTTTGTCCGTACTGCAGGTATTGTCGTTGTAGACTGACCGTTACGTTGACGGGTATTCAGCCGTGCGCCACCAAGCCCGTGTGTAGCTTTCGCGGTATGAATATAGTCAGCTATATTTGAAAATGGAGCTGCTGACTGCTTCGTATATTGAAAGCAGCCGGTGGCCTATTTGGTCGTTATGGACCGAGAAAGGAGTTTTCGACCCGTTTCTTCTCGGGTGGTGAAAAACGTGGTGTTCACCGAATTCAAACCTCGCTCAGGCTCCCAGTAGGCCACTTGTGCCGGCCTTCGCAAGCGTGCCGCGGATAGTGAGATGAAATGCTTTGCAAGGAAGGGACGTGTAATTAGCGATGAATATTTTCAATTAATTCACTGTTTTAACAGTAGAGCTGTTTATGCTTCAGCTTCGTCCGTTAGCGTGCGCCTCGTGAGGAGCGCGCGGTGTCGTCCAGGCTTGCGCGTGGGCTTTCGCCACGTGCAGCTCCCGACTTCGTAGTCGTCGCTCTGTTCGGCGAGGCGGGCCCGTCGCGCACCGGTAGCTCTGCTGTTTCTCCAGCCTTGCACCACTATTGCAAGCATTTAGATGTAACTGCATCTCATTCACTCGCCTTGTCCCTCCATACGGCGTTGTCGTTGTCCGTCCACACCCCTCCCCCATTCTCCTCGCCGCGCGAGCTGCGCTCTCCGCCGCTCACCCCCTCTCCTCTCCGATAGCGAACACTCTCTCGCGAGGGGCATGGGATTGGATTCGATTGGATTGGATTGGCTTGGCTTGGCTTGGCTTGGATTGGATTGGATTGGATTAAAGTGGATTGTGTTGGATTGTGCTGCGTCATAGCCGCGCCACGTTGCGTCATAGCCGCGGCAGGGGGTTCACGGCACGTTTCACGCGATGGGAGAATCAACCTAACGGAAACAACAACGGAACCCCCTATGCGTCGCATCTACACAGGGGTTCCCGCGAGGGGAGGTGGGTGTAATTTTTTTTTTTTTTCGCTTCCAGTTTTTTCTGCAAAGGCATGGACGCGCTTTCGAATGCACCAGACTAGCGTACAACGTGTCAATCATTCGTATTCTCACTCTTACAGGTTGTACTTTATTCAGGAGTGTAATAACGACATAAGTTCAAACACAACTCCAGTTCTTAAGTTATTACCTTATTCACCGTTCTTGAATCCCTAGCGCAACGAACACGAACGAGAGGGAAGACCAGACGCACAGGCGCTATGTGACGTCTTTCCTCTCACCTCTGTTCGTTTCACTTTCCGCGTCCTTGCGCTGTTTGTTCAAATGATGTATAGCCAACTAGCCCAAACGCAAGCCCTAATTGGGAAATCGAGAACACAGAAAACCACCTTGTCCAAGCATCACCGTTGAAAAATTACGCCGTGCTAGGCCGCTTTCTTTTTTTCTCCTTTGCTTTTTTTTCATTAGTCAAGCTAGTCAAGCGAGCCACATTTGTGATGTTGAACGCCTTTTTTGCGTTCTCGCATGTATGTACGTTTACTTCGTGATCGTTTTTTTTTTATTTGTGCTCTAAACATGCATTTATGTCTGTACCAACACGAAGTTTTCCTGGGGCATATAGGTCACCGCTAGAAACCGAACAGACTCGAGAGAGACGACAGTAACGTAGTAATGGTGCCGGGGGCTCAGCTGATTTCATTGTTAAGGCTGAAGCGAATTTTTTTGTTTGTTTGTTTCATGATATCAAATTTTCACGCCTTCTGGCTTGTAACCTGCGCTGCATCAATAGGAATATATTTTTTTTGTTTCTGTTAACCTACGCTGTACTGCTATTGCTTTATGTTTGTAATAGCCTATTTGGGTAGAAATGATGGTGGATGAAATCAATACGGGAAAACCACAAAAAAAAGCCCCCAGAAGTTACCTACACGTTTCAGCAGGTCGTTATGTTGTTGAGGTTCGAACATAGTGTTTTAATGACGCTTCCAAGATTCAAGATTTTGTGCATTACCGGCAAGCCCATGTAAGCAATGCGCAAAAAACATTATAACGCGCAATACATCTGCGATTGAGTTAGCTGTTTCAAACTGTTATCATAAAATACGTCTAAAGCGCACAATTTGGACGATAGACGAAGGGAGACGACACGGACAATCGTCATCCTCATTCGTCTCCCGTCCAAAATATGCGCTTTACATGTCTGGAATGGACTACCGACTCGCCCAATAGCCTGCGTTTATCACAAGCACGTCATAAAAGACGAAATAAGCGAAACGATTGTTTCTTTCCTCCAGTTCGAAGTATCCTGAAAAAAGTGTCACTCCGCGTACCCCCGTCCGTACCATGAATTCGGGCTCTCATTAACCATATTTACCAGAAAGATGAAAAGGTTCAATGTTATCTTGCTCTGCAGTAGTTCCGAAGCAGCTGTAACTTACTCCACCATGACCAAAAGAGCGCACATTTCACGCCCGCCGCCTTACCCGCGTCTAGCGATTGGCCAGCCAACGTTATCCGGTGTATTTAAATTGGCCACACAGGTCTCGTTTAGCCTTTCCGCGGTAACGTTCTGTGATGCTTACAGAAGTTGGCCATTCAAATCAGCAGAATGGACTAGATATGACTACGTTGCAGTAATTTTTGTCCTTATCTTGGGGATGTCGTTGTGAAGCAACTGTTTGTCAACGTGGGGTGAATTCAAGGTGCAATATAAACACAGTGCCGTACTGAGTTACTCTGTGCGTTTTCTTCACTCTTCGAGCCGACAGCGAGCTCGTCTTTTTGCTACTTCTCCCCCCATTCAGTATTCTCTAATATCGTCTTATCACCCGTGGCCGTGAAGCGCCCAAGGTCGCAATAAATAAACCCCGTCGATATTGTCCGACTACTGTCCCCTTACATTTAATGCCACGGAGCGACGGCAGATGGCCACAGGAATTAAACCACTGATTTCGTCACGTCAACATTGCCCTCTAAGATCATCCGCATTGCGCAAGTCCAAATAGGGTAGAAAAGCAGAAAGGTGCAGTGATATAAAAGATAGGACAAGCAACGTGAAAACGGCTTGGGCGTTAAAGATTATCGAAGCAACAAAAACAAATCGCGCCTGGACCACATGGAAGAATCGGTTTGCGCCAGCATCTCCGCCGAGGCGCCGCAATTTTCTCAGTGCGGGAATATCTTTTTTGTCTGACCACGGCCTGCTTTCGACCTTGTCCGGACCCATCAATCGCAGCTCCTGTTAGAAAGGTAACCTACGCACGAGAGCGCAGATAGACGAGTGCGTCCTTAGCGTTCTGGTCCGCGCAGGGAAGGGCCCGATCTTTGCGACTGATAATCGACTTCTCCGCTCGGCCCCCTCCATTCCCATCCATCACCCACGTCGGCTGGGGGTGGGAACCTCAACTCTAGCCTATTGACTACTCGAAGATCGGCTCTGAGGCTCCGTAAAAGGACTCGTCGGGAGCGCGCCATTACAGCGTTTCGTGCGTTCGAGGGTGCTGGCGCGGGCGATGGGCTCTTCACGATTGCCGATCGGCGCGAACAATGTGCTGCTGGGCTCGCCATGTGGCCGACGATCGGTCTCGTGGACAGCTGTCTTCACGCGCGTTTATCGCGCCTCGCAGCTCGTGCGCTGTGTTCAACAAGCTCGAGCGTTGTACCGCCGCTCGTCCGTCAGCGAGTATTTTCAGCTTCGCGCGCTTCCGTAAAATAACCGAGGCACATTCGTCGGGTTAGAACTAACCGCCCGGGCGCCCTGTCAGAAGATTGACGATAAAAGGCCTCCTTGCCGAAGCTCGCTGCGAAGGGGCTTCAGGAGGAGTACCGTGTATGGTGCCGGCTTGGCTGCTCGGCAGGCTGTTTTGCGCGTAGGTTATGAAAAATAAAAACACCTTGCCGTGGTGGATGCATGTACGTGGCGAGAAAAGGCGGGAGCGTATACGCTTCTGACTGATTGCGGGACAGCGGCGATCTTTTTTTCTTCCTTTTTCATTCCAGTGATTGGTGAGCAGCGATAATGAAACAGATAACATCCCTCGCCTTGTTTCGGGATCAAAGTCAACCTGACAATAATTAAAGAAATAAGTAACTTTCTTAAAATAAAAAAAAAAGAATTGGGGAAGAAGACACCGAGGGAACAGCGAAATACGAGAGCGGTTCTCGAGCACAGCTCGGCGACTGGTTTGGCCTACTGATGGGAACCCAACGAGGGATGACTTTACCGCTACTTCACACCAACGCCGCAGGGGAGGAAGCGACGTAATCGTATATTATGAGATGAATATATGATTACTTATTCTTAGGCATACTTTTTATAGGCGTTTAGCTTTTATAGTGTATGTTTTCAGGGAAGCGTTTTCCGCAGAGCGGGCTGCTGTGCATGGTCGCAAGAATTTTTGACAGTCGGCAATGAGATGAGACGGATCCTCACAGGGAGTTAGAAGTGGTTATTTTAAGTGCAGAGAAATTTAGGGCCCGGCTTGTCGTAGCCCATCCGATGACACACTACCTAGCCACCGCAGTCACGTGACGTACCGCACCCAAACAGAGTCACGAGGCTTCACGCAACCAAACAGAGGCTTCGAAAAGATTCCCGCTTGAAAAGATAAAGTTACTATCAAATAATCCTGGCTTCAATGATACAACGTAACACCCAGAAACAATTGATCAAGTGCAGCGCCCGTTGTTACAAAACTAACAGAGCCCGAATACTATCAGTTGCGGACACTTACAGAAACACTCAAACAATTTCAAGTTGATGGCAAACAAAAGCTTAACATACAAACAACTCAGATTTGATTGCGGCTAGAAGATTGGCATGCCAGGGAAACAAGGATACAAAAGCATTCGCTACAGGAATGCAGCGTTATACGGTGCAAGGGTGGTGTTAATGCCACAACGAATACTGTGGCGCAATAACAACCGATTCGAACAACAAAATAACCAATTGTAACAACTAATATCCCTAAGGACACAGGGTTGGAAAACTGGCATAAATAATAAACTTTTTGTTTGACCCCTATAGAGACCGGGTAGACCAATGTCGCGGAAACTCTTCCTCACTCAACAGGGCCAACTTACCTTCCACGAGGTGTTGTCTGAAAAAAGAAAGCAAGGGCCGCTGCATACGTAGTTTGCGATTCTGTGCAACGGCCATGCAGCAATTACGCCAGAGTGCTTAATCGACAATTACAGCGAATAGTTTCCCTAGGGAAGTGCCAGGGTGATGTTCTCTGAGTTGATACCGTGCAAACCCAAAAATTGGAGCGGCATGGTGTATGATGCGCCAAAAAAGCAAAACGCTACAGTGCAGCTTGAGAAAGTATGTGAAAGAGTTGAGAAAGAGTTCTCTGCTACTCCCCAGCGAAATAATCTGGCTTTTGCGGGAATAACTCTCCAAGGTTTTAAAGACGATAGTCTTTCTTGGGCTACTTAAACCCAGAAATTTTGGTCTGTCTGTCTGTCTGTCTGTCTGTCTGTCTGTCTGTCTGCCTGTCTGTCTGTCTGTCTGTCTGTCTGTCTGTCTGTTTGTGGCTCGATTCAGCCACCCGACCAAAGGGAAACATTATCTGCGTATTAGTCTTATATACTCACATCCAAATCTAAACGTCTATGTCGGGTGTAATGTTCATACTTGTCAACATTGTTGAACAAGAACAAGACATTACGCAAATATAAGGCGGAAAATCAATACATAAGTGATATTCGCCGTGTTCCTTTATTAAAAAGAACTGCGGTTGACTCCTCTGTCATAGAAGTCAATCAAACACGAAAGGTAAATGATCAGCGAAATCTGTAGCTGAGCATGATTTGCGGTTCGGCGGCTGTCTTGTGGGTGTGCTTGTCGAGTGACGTCCTGCTGGGGGGTCGCTTCGGCAAAGGTGTACTGGCGTTATTTCCATGACGGATATGACGTCAATGAAATCTTGGGGTATCGCGGCATAAAACACTTCCGTGATAAAATATAAAACCCGGAAACGAACAACCCTAAGTACAACGTACTCTTTAGTACTAAAGGTTGCTTCCACGCAAGAAGACCCTGTGTGCAGGGGTGCATCCTTCACAGACCTTTTTCTTCGTTGTACAGGCGTCACTTCCGTGATGGATATGACGTCAGCGAAATCTTCGTGTATCCCGGAATAAAACACTTTCGTGCTAAAATTAATGAATGCTTGTTTTTTGCGAAGAAAATGAAATACTACATCAATTGCAGAAAATCGTCGCCTGCTGTTGCCAATGCTACTGTAGCTCGTGGCGGCATTTAAGAAATCAAACGGCAACAACAACGAAACGTTCCGCTGGATAGGTTTCACGTTCCGCTTGGAACGCACGCGGAGAAGAGCAACGTGGTTCTGTAGACGTTGTAAGGCAACTCAATTCACGCGCGTCTCCACCGTACGGCAGCGCTTGCATCGAGGCACCCGCCCTAGAGCAGTGGAACGCGGCAAATTCAAATTTACTTGAGCAAACCTTTACTGTGTTTACCTTGGGAGGAGCGCAAAGGAAGAGGAACAGCATGAGAGGTGAGCGGGAAAGCAAATGGAGGCATTCCTTGGGAAATGTCGCCAAAGACTATCGTCTTTTGACGACATTTGCAACGAAAGGAGCAGATATGCGGGCAATTTTATTTTTAGTTTTTCGGCAATTTTGAACTGCACGCATAGAAGGTTGAAAGACATGCGACGTTTTTACACAATTCTTTTTTTACCTTATTACGGCGACACGCACGCGCCGTGATAGAGTAAGGCATATATCATCGGGTGTCATGACACTCGGCTTCCGCTGCTATACTCGGGTACAAGTTAAGAATCGCTCAGTGTAGTGCATTACTCCGCCGAAGCGACAGATCAGGACGTGAACGCGCGCGGCGATTTTGAAACGAGATCGCGCCCAGTCTGTGACATCGTCTCTTCTTTCTCCCGTAGATCGTTTGTCGTCGCTGCAGTAGTTTATAAAGAAGATTAAGTCCGGAAAATCACGGGAACGACTCGAGTCACGTTCAAAATACTCACAGTAAGGCACTTTTTGCGCCGCGCAGAGTAACATCCGGATTTGGTGATAACGAGAAGGGGCAACTGCCGTTGTCGTTATCCTAAGTTGTACCCGAGAATACACGGGCCTTGGTGTCTCCTCTTCGTGACTGCGGTTTGGACCTAATTCCGTCAAAGTTACATTCGACCATACTCCCGCGTGTGAGTTTTGTGTGCTTTCCGTTGCCTAATAGTGTTTTTGTTCCTGTGGCTGTTAGTGTTCATGCGCGTTCTCACTGGCTACGTGTGGCTACTATATGGCTACTCATGTGGCTACTGTGAGACTACTCTATGTGGCTCACCTTCACCTTTCATTGTTTCCATACAGAGTAGCAAGCCATGCCTACTGCTTGGCTGACTGTTGCTTGGCTGACATGTCTGGCCCAACACCGACAAATGGCTTCTGAACATCTCGGGTTGATACCATAATGCGTGCTTTCTGTGGCGGTGATCCGCAGGCGGTGATCCGCAAGATGCGGGTGACGTGCAAGTGCCACGGCGTGTCCGGCTCGTGCTCGCTGGTGACCTGCTGGAAGCAGCTGTCCCCGTTCCGCGAGGTGGGTGACCACCTCAAGGACAAGTACGACTCGGCCACCGAGGTCAAGCTCAACCGGCGCGGAAAGCTGCAGGTGCGCCACCGCCGCTTCAACCTGCCCACGCCTGAGGACCTCGTCTACATGCACGAGTCGCCCGACTACTGCGTCTCCAACGACACGCTTGGTGAGTATTTCAAGTACGACGCGGTGGTGCTATAAGTGGCGTGGGCTAGTGGAATACGTAATCAGTCATCTTTGCATACGTTGGTACGGTTATGAAAGACGAGAAAAGGAAACAATTGTAGCACTTTCGCTGCCAAAACGTTAATGGCCAGCTTTGAGCTGCTGTTTTTCACTCAGAAGTCTACTAGGTTACGCGGGCGATGTAAGCGAGAGCTTCTCTCCCGGCTGCTTCAGCATTAAATTCACTAGTTACGCGCGCACTGCTGCTTAACGGCACTGGATGACACTAGCATCATGGGTGAGGACATCCCCGAAAGCGAATGGGGAGTTTCAGACTTTATTAAAACCTGATGTCACTTTAGACGTCATATTGGGTTGGGACAGCACTTTTGTTAATGACGTCAGATCGGCAGGTAGGTTTCTCTGCTTCTCTGACCATGAAACTCCCGGCCAAGTTTCGTACGGGGACAAATGCTACCGTGAGGGGCGCCACCGCAAATCGGAGGGCATCGGGCGGCCGCCGCTGCTCTGTAGCCAGACCGGCAGGCAGGAACGCAGTAGCAGCATGCCGGGTTCAGAGCACCGGGTGTTTTAACTTGTGGGCTATAAAGGTGGAGCGGTGCACATGGTACACACGGTGGCTTAGCTCACGGGAAAACTATCAGTCAAGTTTTATAGCACTATTAAACTTTGCCTTCCAGCTAACTCATTTAGGCAAAATGTCATTGCATTTATTTCGTGGAATAAGATAAGAGTGTGTCCTGATGGTCTCCAAAGAGCCTTAGCGGTGTTTCCAAGCAAATTTCCTATGCTACCAAACGCAGCCGCACCTTTTAGACTGCAATGAGATAATAAATAACCCCATACATTGGCGCAGGCTCCTTGGGAACCGTCGGCCGCCGCTGCAACAAGACGTCCTCGTCGACGGACGGATGCGGCCTCATGTGCTGCGGCCGGGGCTACAACAGCCATAAGCTGAAGCTGCGCGAGCGGTGCAAGTGCAAGTTCCACTGGTGCTGCTACGTGGAGTGCAAGACGTGTGTCAGTGTCATCGACGCACAGACCTGCAAGTAACTCTCCGCCCACCCTACACGGCGACTTCAGCGACTTCAGCTGACAGGACTATGTCTGTTGCTGTGTGTTGGGCATCTTCAGTGCGTGTGGACGGGACACTACTGGAAAAGAAGAAGGAATTTGTCATCTGAAGTACATCACCCTCACTGGCACCAAGACGCTAGCGCATTTACCTCACCCGGTACAACGAAAGTGGTGTTTGCCAGCCAAGTTTTCAAGCTAATGCTGCATATTACCCTTTACAAAGTGGCAGAGGCTGTCCACAAGTGACCACTAAGAGACCCGGCGCGCAGAACCAAGATCCTCTCTTTCTCAAGCCGATGATAATTACATGCTTAAGGCAACACAACCGGCCACGTTACAAAATATGGACACGGGAAGCTGTTTATAGATGTGCTACAACTTTTCTTCCTTTAGCAGGATGACTTTCATGTTCCATGAGTGAACTTTGTGACGTCACTATGGTCTTACGTGACTGTGCTGGTGATCAGCATCTTAACCAATGACAGCGAAGTGGAATCGTCAATATTGCTGCAAGAACTCCAAGCAAATGCTTTGCGTGTGCGTCACAGCCGTAAAATTCATGTGTGTGGAGCATCGTGTATTGTACCTTGATGTGTCGGCAGCATTCGTTGCAAACTAGGGAAGGGTTGGATGCCACGCTTCAAAACTGAGTGCCATTGAAGCTTGCCATTTTGTAAGGGGCTGGCGGCCGTTATGTGTGCTTCTGAGAGAGTGTCGCCTCGACAGTGCTTCGAAGATGAGCGCTGTGTCGCCGCGTGCAGTGAGTTTTTAGCAGGTTCATCTGCTGCTTTTACGACAACATACCTATGCATTTTCGGTGTTCCACGTAACGTTCACAAATCCCACAAATCATCCGATATTATCTCGAGTATTATTTATTCTGTAGCTAAAGCCCTTCCTCATCTTGCACGCCATATTTCCCCTCGTCTCTATATTGTCCCTGGTGATTTTTCACCTGTGTCTGCTGATGACGCAACTTGGGATCCCGCCAGAAATCAAACTCAGAAGCACCAAGCATCGTCTGTGCTAACTTCAAGCAGGGGCCCTGCGAAGTTTAGTTGCTTTCGCATCTCAAATACTGGCTATTCCCCGCTTCATCACATTAGCACTTGTATTTACATTTACAATTGCGCTAGTCTGTAGCCACATGCTGTCTCCGATACGTCTGATGTTCCATACCTCGGTGTTCGTTAGCGAAACGCAAAATGAAGGCTTCTAAAGGTATGCTCGTAAATTCGCAGCACTCAGGAAGTCGTTTTGGCAGCTAACGAGAAGGCGCGGGATTGCTGAACAGTTAAGTTCTTTAGTAAAAACCGTTATTGTGGTATTCCTAATTGCAAGAGCTAATCATGCAGACAGCATTAAAACATCGCTAGCATGACTATGCAATTTGAAAGCAAAAGATCACTGCTCTGCCGCATGGCATAGCGATAGCACATTTAGGCGCAGTATTAGAAACGTTGTTTTGTTCTGTATGACGACAGATGCTTAAACTAGGAGCCCGGCCGCGTGATTTGGAAACATATAGATTAGGTCAACTGTGTGGAGGGTGGGGATTCTCCTTTGACCTGGACAGACTTGTCTCGTCAGCGGCTGGGCTTACTTCGTGCGCAGTGTCAGAAATGGTAAACATGAAAAAAAAAAAAAAAACTGGGCAGAATAATTGTCCTGGCTATTCGCGCCAAAATTAGTTAACACTGGGGGAATGACGGTGTCATAAAACTACACTAAAGGAGGCGAATGAAGGCGAAGTTTTGTCTACAGTACGTCACGATGTTGGTTTGAGAGTTACAAGGAAGTATTTGTAGCTACAATTACGTGAGATCTCCGGAAACAAGCTTGAAAAATTATCTAATTTGTGGTCTAAGCAAATTGAACAGGTCTCATTGAATAATTATGTAATAACTGAACATGCGCACTGGAGCCATTAAATGCTGACGCCACCTCACAAATTACGCAAGGGAAAATTATCAGTACAAACAATATCTTTCCTTCAAACAAGCACATGAAAGTTATTCGTCGCATGACTGCGCCCGGCATGACCGTGAAATCCGCCTAAATTTGTAAGGGTCATTGTTTTGGGGAGTTGGGCAGCCAACTCGCTTGGCCGAACGGTAAAAAAAGGTTCGTAGAAGGCCATGAAAACCACTGTTATTCTTTTTGCCTAAGAATTGAGTTCATATATAGGTCGACTATCTGTTGGTTAACTTCGAAAAATCGAAGCACTTGGATACGACGCGCGGTACATGTCAAGGTAAGAAACCTTTGTTGTTTCAAGCTAATTTTAGACTGATTCTGACTTTGACTTCCAGCATCTCTAGCTGACAGAGAGTTTAGTAGACCCTTAATGGCGTAAAACGCCGCCAAATCTTGAGCCGTATACATTTCCGTTTTAAAGTATCGTTGTTCCGTCGTCGAATACCGGTCTTAGTAGGTTTTATTCCCTCAGTTTAAGCCCTGCTTTTACTCCTTTTTCCTTGGTGCCTGCGCACCGTGCACCCATTAAGAAGTTGTCACGACCTTATACAGTACTCAGTTATCCCCAAGTCAGCACTTGTAGACGGCTGCGTCGTTCACTAAAAAAAGCGAACAATCCAAACTTGGCGTCACACACGAACGTTCTCTGGAGAGTTAGCACCGTTGGACAGCAACGGCTGACTTGGGAATTAAAAGTCGTGGAATATTTTGGGAAAACCTTTGCTTCGAGACCGTTAGCAGACCTGCAGAAGTCTGTTCCCGCATAAAAAAAAAATACTTCTTTTCAGGCTCATGTGTGCACCACTGCTTCTGGTTCTGCGCCTGCCGCGAAATTGTACTTTGTAAATAAAATTGACGTAGAAAATAGCGCAATGCGCTAATAAACGATAGCCTAGAGTGATTTTGATCTTGTGTGACACGCTAATTGGCCTCCACTCTTCTTTTTACCACGCTAGCAGTGGTATTGTCATTTCGCAAATCACGGCGCGCCGGCGTCATTGTCTGTGCCTATGCTACTCAGGCGTTCACGGATCTTCTGGGCAGTGCCCACTGCCTTCACCAAAATCAGATGACTTTCCTGCTCCACATGTTTACTCAAGACTTCTTTCTCCTTCGGGAAACTTTGAGCCCACTTATTCTCAGGTTCATGAGCTCGTGGAGGTGGACGTACGGAAGGCTTTCGTACTCACACTTGCGACGCATCCTCGTACCATTTCAGGTTACCAATTGTGGTTCCCGAGTCCCAACTCTCCTGTTATATTTTACTTTTCTTTTCTCCTCCGCTTCTACAGGACCGCTTTCTACTTGGACACTTCTATCCCCACCCATCTTTTTTATCCGCCATTAGCATCCCTCAAGGTGTCGTATCCTCACCCAACCTTTTCAATCTCAAGCTGCCCCCCCCCCCCTCTTCCCCCCTCGCGAGAGCCTTGCCTGAAATGTCCCTTCTACTGTCGCTTGTTTGCGTCTATGAGATACCCCTCTGGTGCACTTACGTGTATCGGGGAATGTGGACTAACTTTACAACCTGGCCGTGATTATCCATTCTTTTCTTGCTCAGGCCTGCAAGCAGCTCCAGAGAAATCTGAGTTGCCCCCTGCTGTCTGCCACTAAATATATCAACGATTTATTAAACCACTTCTCCCTTTTACCTTCGCAGTATTCTCGTCTCCCGCACCTTATTCTGGCGGGTTCTGGTCTCTCCCATTTATATACCACTCGTTCGCCCGCGTCATGCACTTCACGATTATCAAATGCCACCAAGTTACCTGATCCGACAGGGGCTCAAGCGGATTGGTGAGCTCGATGAACGCAGAGCCAGTCAACTTGTGACGACCTTATGCCCCAACAAAATCGTTTACTGTCTCGTATACTGGACGTTAACACAAACACCATGTACATACAATCCGCCATTAACAAACCCTACAAATATCAGATCTTCCCAGGATCTGAAAATGCGCGCCTCTACAGATGAACTATACGCCTCAGGTCTGTTTCTCTCTCTTCATGACTTCTTGCGTCTCCGCAGGGACCGACAGCCGGTCGTTAGTCTAGCTCTTCGCTATAAGCCAGCGGCTGCCACAGGAGGCCGGCATCTGGCTTATCGAATGTGCCCTGCCCACCGATTTCGAGTAAACTCAACTATGTCCCAATTTCCTTTCTTATGATCTTACACCTTCGCGAAGGCAGAGGCAAGGCTCACGCACACTGCCACCTCTTCCCTCAGGACGCTGTCACATGCTACGTTGACGTGGCATTTTACACTACTTGTGACTTCACTGCATGCTTCACATTGTCTTTCACTCTTCTCCCCCCAATCACCTCCAAAGCTCGACCTCGTTGTCATCCTACTCCCCCTTAGCATTCGAACTGGTGGCGGGCGATACTCCATGGCGGCAGTACAAGCTCTTCGCGACAACCGACTTCCCGATGATCTTCAAGACGACCGCCCTAACACACTCTTGCTCGTTTCGCCTGTCTGTGTCTCTGTGGTGCGAGTGCCAGGTCACTCAGAGATTACCGGCAATCAGCGGGCTCATCATTTGGCCTGAGATATTACTAGCAGGGCGGCGGTGATCTCTTGCGCTTCCACGTATGACGGACGAGCTATATTGGTTCAAGGAGAATCTCAAACAACGCTGTCAACATACGCGGCACCCGCTACAGGCGCATGTGTTGGTACTACTGGTAGTGTTCGCAAAATTAACGTAGGGTTCTGTAAGACGTAGACCTAAGGAAAGAGGGACAGTAATATCGAAATCTATGGGTGCGTGGCTGGCTATTCATGCTGCCGACAGAAATTACTATTACGTGAAATTCTAAAAATAAATTTAAAATACGGTTTGCGCTCACTCGCGCCAGACACGAAAGCTTAGTTTGACGCCGAATTCGTTTCCCCAAAAGCGTGGGCAATAACTTTCAGGATACAGTGCATACGAAACTTTAAAGATGAAACAGTAGATAGGTAAAATTTTGTCTTGTGCTTAATACGATCAGATATCAATGACCTTTGTTCGGAAAAACAAATTACCAGGAGTTTTGGCGACGTTCGTTTATGTGTGCGACGCTGCACTAACTGTTTTATAAATGTTAACCTTCATTAAAATATCTGCCCACGGCGATGAAACTTTCTACTGTGCAAGATTTCTCTAAAATCATTCCATTCCTTTAAAACGACCAATCGGAATTCCTGGTCAACAGCCACGGAAGCCTTTTCTTGAAGCTCCATGTCACATTCCTGATGTCTCTGTATTGCCACCGTCAATTTCCTCAGTCGCACTCCTTTCCATTTTTTCATTGAACGAGTCATCGACGGTTTAGTCAAGCCTCTCCTTTAGATGCTCTCCGCAGAACTACCCTTCATGGCTACCTTTCTGAAAATGGATCCGCTAACTTTTTTTTCCTGCCACACGTTATATTTGCGTGCTCTGATCAATAGAGGGAAATTGTATTTATTTGATTTCATAGCAGCATCACCATTTGATTATTCTTGCAAGGATGTTGTCGATTTTCTGAAGGCAGGAATTGCGATCCGGCATTGAGGCACAAGCCTCTCTCTGTACACGAAGTTTTAATAAGTAAGTGTAACAAATACTTGCATGTGAGTGAAAGATACGGTTTTCAGACGCTCAGCAAAGCATGTTGTTGGGCTAGTTGGTTCATATTCATGCTTAAAACTGCGCATTCGGACGGGACAAGGAAAAGAAGACACAGGACGGGCGCAGACTCGCAACTAGTTCATTGAAAAAAATGGAGCATGGTAATATAACCACACCAGCACATGCGCACCACTACGTTTATCACATGATACAACGGCTTAGAAATTCATATTCATTTAGATATGGATGGTTCACTTACACACTGGTCACCCTGCTTTCGAATAAAAAAGGCCTCGATTAATTCCCTTGCCACCTGTTCTCTGCTTTTGCTCAGCGCCTTTGTCTGAGTCAAATATGGCTCGCATGGCTTTCTTTCACAAGCCATGCAATGGTGTGGAAGGTGGGATCCAGTTTTATTACGCATTTTCAGCTGGTATTTCAGACGCTATTGACACCTATTTAGGGCCACCCACTGAGCGCTTTCAGAAATTTCAGAAAGCAGAAATATCTGGCTTCGCTACTTCATGGCAACATAATGTCAGCTTTGGGGGGCGTGTGGTCTGCCTTAGAAAAGAATATCAGATGGAAAAACAAATGTTGGAAAAAGTGTTGCAGGAAATTTTCACAAGAGGGCCCTACTTGTGAACCTTCATTTTATCAGTTCGTCTATCGTACAAAGTTTGAATTGACGATCTTTTTCGTGCCCCTTCCACCTGCGAACTTAAGTGCACGAACACATGGTCTGATGCCATCACTGACATCCGCTCTCAAGCTGCAATGCTTGGGCTGCCTGGACTTGGTATTCATATGACATACCTGCACCTATGTGATTGAAGGCGCTCTTCAAACGCCTGCTGGCTTCAGTGCGTGAGGGCATGACGGACGTCACCTACTACCGATAGGTAAGTTTTTGCCCCTGCATGCCCTGTCAGTACCGGCAGCAGAATGTGTGTAGTCGGCGCCGGGTGCGCCTTATGGGTGACCGGAAGCGTGTGCGGTCGCGTACAGTCCTCGGTAGCATTGTGTATGGGGTAAATAACAAAAGGGTACACCGCGAAAGTTTCAGGGCGGCCTAAAGCACAGAACGGGCGGTATATAGCGTCGCGGGTGTTTCGGGCGCTACTTCATCCTCGTCAGTTGAATTTGTACCCCTGCGTTACTCCATCCATGAACCAACACGCACCGAAACGGCACTGATATCGTCCTCAACGGCGCTATATTCTGCCAGTACTGAGAGCAAAGCTGATTAGGCCGAGCTTTTTCCGTCATGCGCTTAGGAAGGTCCCGGGAATCGAACCCGGGACCTTTATGCCATGAATCCAGCAACCTAGTCACTGGGCCACCCCAAAGGCCTGAGGTGTTAGCGGCAGCGGGGAACAATAACATGTGCAGCCAATTGGAAAAAGAAAGTGCTTCCCTTGGTCGGAATCGAGTCTGGGTTCCTCGCGTTATAAAACCGGCGTCTATCCCATTGGGCTATCACCGCATTCCCGGCGCACAGCATATAATTTGGTTTCGTAGCGCGGGCGTCGGCTTTGGACTTGGCCGCGGCTTCTAGCGCGTGCTGAGGTGGTCCACTTTGGGAGATATGGGAAAGGCTGCGGACGAAACGATCTGAGCCTGCTAGGCATGGAGAAGTTTCAGCGGCAAGTTCCGCAATAAATGCGAGGTGCGACAGGCTGGTGTCCAAAAACGCCCGTGTGTTCGAGATTTCGGCGCACGATAAAAATCCCCAGGTGGTCAAAATTAATCAGGAGCCCTCCACTACGGCGCGCCTCATCGCTTGCGTTGCGTCGTCGCGTTAAACACTACAATCAATCAATCAATCAATCAATCAATCAATCAATCAATCAATCAATCAATCAATCAATCAATCAGCCTGGTCTCTGACGAAGGGAGAAGGGCCGCCAGCTCTGCTGTTTCTCTAGCCTTGCACCACTCGTGCACCACTCGCGCCATTTTTTTACCTTTGGTGTCAGGTAACCTCTGAAACAACTGTGTATGGTCGCATAGGAGACAGCAGAATCGCCCTGCCAGAAACGATACAGGTAAGCGCAAGACGATGGGACTTCAGAAGCATGGCGCTTCATGGCTGGGTAAGTTACCTTAACCGCCAACAAACGCGAGGAAGGACTTAACCTTTCGACATGAACTCTAAGGAAGGATGGAATAAGAAATTTTGGAGGCGAACAATCTACTAGAGCATCGAAAGACAGGAACGGCTGGAAGGGTATGGGAGAGGACTTGGTCCTGCCATGGTCACGAAAAGACTGATGTTTGTGATGGTCAAGGGAGGTGGGCTTTCCAACAGCAGCGAATGCGTATGAATTCGCCACTCTGTACTGCTCATCGCGAGTTCAAAACATTTTCGACCGATTGATCCTTCGTGGAAATAAAATTCGTGCGAATAGGTTTAACGGCATTGCAACAATAATGAATGAGCGTGCTGCTGCTGCTAAGCGATCTATCTTGTAATTGGAACGTTTCTGTCGAAAACTAAAAAAAATTCCCCGCATTTCCCCGAGGGGAAGAATGTGAAAGTGCGAATGCACGAGTTGAATTTGCGCGGTTCGGTAATGTTCGCGAAAGAGAGATCACACACACACACACACAACTACAAAGAAAGAAAGATGCATTTATTCACAGACACCTATTTGTGTTGTCGTTGTACTTGATTGCTAGAGCGGATCTCAGCTTTGAAATTTCGTGTCAGTACTCCTTTAAGCGGGTGCATTAGCCCTTCTCACGCCCGATTCCTGGCCAATACCCCACGTGGGTATGTGCCATGTCAGCGGCCAGGCAGCGCGCGCCCATCTCCCCCCGTTGCTAGGGAAGACAAGGAGCGCTCGCACCCGCAGCTGTTGCTATGCGGACTACGGTGGCGGACGATTCAGACTCGCTTAAGAAGTGCATTCGCACTTAATAAGCGCACTCCGAAAGACGTTTGGCTGGAAGGAGCTGGTCCGTGCCGATCGCACTTCGCCAGTAGCAGCAGTGGATAAGCGTCGCTTCAACAAGTAAATGTCTAATAGGTGGCTTGCGGAAAAAAAATTGGGCCCATCTCCCCGCGAGGGGGACTCGAGTAAATGCGTCGCATAGGGGGTGGGTGTATTGCGTTAACGTTTAGTGTTTGGGGAGTTGGTGGCAGTGAATGCGTGGTATCAGCAGCTTCTTGACGTAGTTTGAATGAGTCAAGGATATAAGGCGCGTTCGTAGCCTTTCATTCTGTGTCGGTTTTGTGGCGCAGTGGGTAGAGCACCATGTACCATGCGTTCCGCCCGCAGGGTCATGGGATCGAAACCAGGCGCCGATAAGTATAATTTTTTATATAGTGTAGGGGGAGGGGTGCGGACCTGTTGTTGAGAGCGAGGAGGGTAGCGTGATGCGGGAGAGGAGGAGTGGGGGAGAGAGCGCGCCAGCGCGCTGAGCTGTTGCGGACGGACGGCGGACGCTACATGTGAGTTAAAGAAATGCTCTGCATTTAATACCGCTGCCAGACGCGAAGCGGCAGTTCGCTCATTAACGAGTTTTAGCTGACCGTTTTTCACGGTCCGCTCCGCTCTGATAGCAAGCGGGAGCGTCATTGCGCATGCGTGGCGCGCTTGGCAGCGAACGGCATTGGCTCCGCTTGCGCTGAGTGTGGCGCCGATACCGGAGCGGACCGTCGAACACGGTTAGCTAAAACTCTCTATTCTCTCCCCAAACACAGTTCGCCAGACCATGTTCTCGCGAAAATTCGCGAAAGTTCTCGCGAAGAAAACTCTCGAAAGAAACTCGCGAAAGTTCTCGCGAAAATTCGCTAAGAGGGTGCAAAGCAGCTCTATTATTCCTGGTACAAATCCGGAAAATGTCTCGGTGTGTCAATCTGACCATCAAGCGCAGCCAAGGTCAAGCCAGCGCCTCGTGCCGCTCGGCCCCCGATCTTCAGCGATGGCTGTGGGGGCCCCACCACCGCTGTCTTCTGGACTTCATTCGGGAAACGGGTGCAAACTTCTACCTGTAGGAACTTATGCCAAAGGGCATACTGTCGCAATTAAAAAAAAATGAAAGCGTGTAATCTCTCGTTCTTCAGGCAGGGGGGTGCGGTGAGGGGTAGGGGGAAAAAGTAAGTGTGCGCGCCATCAGAATAAGAAATATTATAGAAACGACGAATCAGCGTTTGCCCTACTGATTTCTCTTTGGTCGCTGCCCTTGCGCTGTTGCTTCCATGACTCAGCACTGGTGGTACACTGGTGCAGCACGAGCGTGCACCGCATGAACCAAAGTAATTTGAGTGCCATGCGGGAGCTATTCTCTATGGATGTATTTTTTTAGTGAGACCCTAGGCGCCCTGTCAAAATTGGGCCCATCTCCCCCCGAGGGGGACTCGAGTAAATGCGTCGCATAGGGGGTGGGTGTATTGCGTTAACGTTTAGTGTTTGGAGAGTTGGTGGTAGTGAATGCGTTGTATCAGCAGCTTCTTGACGTAGTTTGAATGAGTCAAGGATATGAGGCGCTTTCGTAGCCTCCCATTCTGTGTCGGCTTTGTGGCGCAGTGGGTAGAGCACCATGTACATTGCGTTCCGCCCGCAGGGTCGAGGGATCGAAACCAGGCGCCGGATAGTATTTTTAAATGCAGAGCATTTCAGTAACTCACGATGTCACCCGCGTTGTCCCATCGTAGTCCGCACCGTCGTTGTCCGCACCCCTCCCCCTACACTATATAAAAGAAAATACTATCCGGCGCCCGGTTTCGATCCCTCGACCCTGCAGGCGAAACGCAATGTACATGGTGCTCTACCCACTGCGCCACAAAGCCGACACAGAATGGGACGCTACGAACGCGCCTTATATTGTTGACTCATTCAAATTACTGCTGACGAGCGCTCTCTCGTCAGCAGTTGCCACAAGTGCAACAACATTAACGTAACGCAAACTTCTTAACGTCGTGCGCCCCCGGAAATGCTCTGCATTTCATCGTGCCCCTCGCGAGGGGGATGTTTCACTGCGTCGCCATGTGAACTGTTTGCCACGCTTTAGTTTCAGTTCTTTCTTTGCTGGGGTGCCGACGAGCGGCGCCACCTCCTCGCACTTCGCCGAGGAAGGATGCGCGGCGGGGGCGAGAGATGGCGCTGGCGTCTCCGCGGCCGCGTCTGCGGCCTCCGCGGGCACCGGCGCCGGCGCGGGGACATCGCCCTTCTTTAAAAGTTTAGTTCGCACGCCACGCAGGAACAATTTCCCACTCACCTCTCATTTTTGCCGAAGTTGATTAATTTCTCAGTGAATAAAGCATCGTTTGTATTCGGACAAGCGCTGGGGGCACTATAGAACACGAAATCTTTCGAATAACACAAACTTTCATTTTGTCTTCATGGCTCCTTTAATCGAACGCTGTTTGATCGAACGTCGTTCTATCGAAACCGATTTATCAAGAGTGCTTTACCATTTTACAAAATTTTGTCAGCAGCATCCGCGGCGCCGTCGTCCCTCGTTGCAACAGAGCGAACGAAGGGGTCACCGTAGGCAGACGAGATATACAACCAGGAAGAAAACGGAGGAGGGAAGAGCGGCGAAAGTGTGAGGGGGGGGGGGGGGCGGTATTCCGAGTCTGCGCGAAAAGCTCCAGGGTGGCGACGGGCTACGAGATAACCTAGAGAACGAAGAGGCCCTTTGGTTTTTTTTTATATAGTGTAGGGGGAGGGGTGCGGAAAACGACGGTGCGAACTACGACGGACGTCAACGCGGGTGACATCGTGAGTTACTGAAATGCTCTGCATTTAAAATCTGCGCGTTCACTCTGCGTTCTCTACGCGAAAACGGAGCAATTGCTGGACCAACTTCGACTTCTCAGCCACGTGCACTCAGCTCACTGCGCGTTCGTGCGGACGGAGACGAGCAGCGCCTTTTTGGGGCAAACGTGGAAGAAAGAATACTCAGGAGAGACCCCTAGCATCTAAGAAGCTGAGGGAGTTTAAACTGATTGATTGGGATAAGTTCCGCAAATTGAGGGCTAATCTCGATGCCTCTCCCGATGAGGCAGATCCTCCGCTCGAGAGCTGGATAGAGCAGCTTGGGCTGGACATTCACGCGTCAGAAAGAACCACCCTCACGGATGTTGGAACTGAGAAGATGGACCACAGATTAGCTAATCTCCTTGAGGCTAAGCAATCAATACTAGCACGGTGGAAAGGCCAACGACTGAACACGAGACTTAGGAAAAAGATCGCGCTGCTGAACAGAGAGATTGAGGAGTACTGTAAAGTTCTATGTAAACAACAATGGGATGAGATATGCAATTCCTTAGACGGCCAACTTCGCAAAGGGAGAGGATGGGGTCTCCTCAGACATCTACTAGATGAGGGAGGTTCCAGATCCAAGCCAACCCAGCGGTCGCTACTGAGCAAAATAATTCACAAGGCGCGGAAGGAAGCTAAGGATGACGAGCTCTTGGAAGATCTAGCCGGTCAGTATTTGCCACTTATAAAAACGCAGAATTTCGTCCCTCCGCCAGTAGTGTATACGGGTTCTCCCAACCACGCGCTTGACGGAGAGTTTTCGGAGGGCGAAGTTCGTTTTGCTATTCAGGAGCTTAACAGTAAATCTGCTGCTGGCCCTGATGGTATTTCGAACAGAGTTCTTCGCAATCTTGAGGATAATTCCATCAGCTATCTAACCAGACAAATCAATAATATCTGGAGAGAGGGCTACGTCCCAGATACTTGGAAACACGCTAATACGATACTCATTCCTAAGCCGGGCAAGCCTCTCGGACTTAAAAACCTCAGACCGATCTCTCTGACGTCCTGCCTCGGCAAGGTTGCGGAGCATGTTGTGCTTAACAGGCTCTCCGCTTATGCGGAGGATAACCAGCTTTTCCCGTATACCATGATCGGTTTCAGGCCGGGTCTTTCGACCCAGGAAGCTATGCTCCGGATCAAAAAGAAGCTGCTAGATCGGGTCACTCAAGACACAAGGGCCATTCTGGGCCTTGATGTAGAAAAAGCCTTTGATAATATACGCCACACGGCTATACTTCAGGCCATATCGGACCTTAGTCTCGGCGAGCGTTTCTTTTCTTACGTTCGATCTTTTCTCAGCGGCAGAACCGCCTCCCTACGCATTGGAGATATTGCCACGGAGCAAACTAGCGGACGACGAACGATGTAGTTCTGCGGGATTGGTCCACAAGCAAGAACAATGCGTCCAGCGACGGTTGTTGGTAGAGTAAGACGACGAGGTCTCTTGTGGGTCGTTCTGATGTTAGCGGCAGCCCAGCCTTTCTTCCTGTAAATAGTGTAAATACTTTAAATACATTCTTCTCTTCCGCGTCCTCGCCTCGTAACAATATTATATCAGAACCCCTCCAGCTTGGAGACAGGGGAACTCCTCAAGGCTCGGTACTGTCTCCATTTTTGTTCAATCTAGTCATGTCCAAATTAGCTAGAACACTTCTCGATATTGAGGGGGTTGAACACACCATCTACGCTGATGATGTTACCCTGTGGAGTGCTGGGGGCAGTGACGGTGAATTGGAGGCTCGATTGCAAAAAGCTGTCAGGGCCACAGAGCTATACCTCGCCCCTGCGGGTCTTAAATGCTCCTCAAAGAAGTCGGAGTTGCTTTTCTATAGCCCATCTAGACCAGGGCGCAAGCCCAGGGGTTGGGAGCAGGACAGGAGGCCCAACGTGGCGCTTTTTGACATGCACGGCAATCGCATTCCGGAAGTCAATTCCATCAGAGTTCTGGGCTTAATTATCGAAGGAAACGGTTCCAATAACTTAATGTTACAGAAGATTACCGGGGAAGTTGAAAACGCGTTACGAATGTTTCGACGCATTCTCAACAGGAATAGGGGTATAAGCGAGGAGTGCGCCATCAGGCTTATCCACGCTTTCGTCCTATGCCACATTTCTTACGTCGCGGCTATGCTCAATTGGAAGAAAACCGAAGAGAAACGCCTCGACACCATGATTCGTCGTGTTTTTAAGGTAGCTTTGGGGCTTCCTATCAATGCATCCACAGATCTCCTACTGAAACTAGGGGTTCACAATACGTTATCAGAAATCGCAGAAGCCCAGCACACTGCGCAGGTAGGTCGACTGTCAGGCACAAGAGCAGGCAGAGACATTCTGGTCACTCTGGGCATCTTTACCGAACAGAATAAGGAGAGTGTTAAACACCTTAGCAGAGAAATCAGAGACTCCATCGTGGTCCGTCCTTTCCCCAGAAACGTCCACCCTGTCTTTAATCAAGGAAGGAGACTGTCTCGAGCCAAAGCACTTCTAGCTGCAGCTCTCGAGAGCCCTACGGAGTCGGCTTTTGTAGATGCTGCTCAGATAAATGGAAGACAGGCCTTTTCGATAGCCGTCATTGATGCTCAAGAACGGATGTGCAACGCACTTTCCGTGTTTACCAAGAATCCGGAGGTTGCTGAGCAAATGGCCATTGCACTTGCTCTGCTTGATCCTCAACATAAGGTCATTTATAGCGACTCTAGGGCGGCCACTCGAGCCTTCGCCAGGGGAGTGGTTGATGCCAAAGTCTCCAAGTTATTGGAAGATAGACACATTAGTAATCATTCGATAGTCTGGTTTCCAGCCCACATGGGCGACCTCGGGGGAGGACAGCGGAACTTCAACGAATCCGCACACGAGGCGGCGCGAGGACTCAGCAGCCGCGCACCCTCCCAACCACCCCCGTCTCCACAAAGGGCTTTCAAGGATCAACTTCAGACCTACAACGAGCTCACCAAGCACTTCTACTTAAATCGACGGGAATTTGCGCTCCCACACAAAGGACTCAACAGGGCGCAGTCAGTCACTCTCCGCATGTTACAAACGGACTCATACGCCAATCCTTGGAGGATGAGCCACATCGACTCGGACTACGACGGAACTGCTACGTGTTCAAAGTGTGATGGGCATGTGAACTTGGGTCATATGTTGTGTGGTTGTGCTACGCAAGCCTCCTATCTGGAGGATAAGGTCAAGTGGGACAGTGCTCTCAGGAGCAGTGAACTTAACGATCAACTCTGGGCTGTCCAGAAGGCCCGCGTAGCGGCGGAGAGTCTCGGGCTCCCCGTCCCGACGTGGGAGATGCCCTCTACACCTTGACACCGGTCAGGTGTCCTTCAGGACCCTTTTTGGAAATAAAGTTTCACCACCACCACCACCCCTAGCATCCCACTGCATTGCAAAAAAGCGTGGAGGAAGTGGCGTCATTTTAAATGAGCTCATATACAGTGTTCCCTTGTTTTTTACGGCTGCGGTGGCTAAATCTGGCCAAATGGCACGGACAATTTTTTACGGCGCTTTGACTGTGGCTGCCTCGCTACGCTGGCAACACAGTCGCTACGTAGCGCAGTCGCTACGGCGTCGTCGTCGTCTGCAACCTCTGCACTTCAGCTGATTTCGCAGCGTTTCTTCTACTGCCGTTTCATTTGTGGTCTAATTTTCTTTCGAAGGCAACATCCGATGGTTAATAATTGGCGTCATCGGTTAGCATAGTTGGCGTTCCCTTGCAGCGATATCTCGTCAATTCCGCGCAGTGGTTTTCCATCCTTACTTGTCTGCCGTTGAGATGGTGCGCAGTGGCAGCTTCGGCAAGTCTTGCCGGGTGCGACCGAAAATTTGGCACGCAACAGTGAGGCGCCTTGCAAACCACTGCAGTCACTTATCCATGTGAAGTGAAATTCATCGCAGCTGAGGCGTAACACACAAAGATCGCCGTGCTGTAAGGACCCATACACTGCTCCCGTCGTCTGCTTTCGCGCCAGCCTCCCGTACCGCGAAGCTGTTATCAAACCGGAAACAGCAGAGGAGAATGGGAAATAGTGCTGGGCTCAGTGGGCTTCATAAACGTGACGTAAGGGCCTCTCCTAACCTTTTCTTTAGTCCATGGGGGCAAGTGTAAATACGGTAGTTGCTGCTACAACAGCGGAACCGAGCTATCGCTCGTCTAATTCGGTTTAACTATGTCCAACCGCGGCAAAGTTTTTATCAGTCGCGTGAAGACACTCGTCACGAGAGGTCGTTTGCCTCGTTCGATTAAAGGAGTCTACGTCATATGGCGAGCACGTGTTCACTCCCAGCATCCTTGGAGCAAACTAATAAGGACGCACGTGAAAATTTAAAGCAGTCAACCAGAGAGGACCGACCGGAGTTTCGCACCACAACCGGGAAACGTTAAGAGTCTGAGAAACCGTTACTGCAGCTTCACCATGGACGACGTCCCCGGGACATAAGAGCGGTTTAGCATAGCGGCTAGCGTACGCTACGCTAGCGGCGACGGGTATACGTAGACCCGACTGCGCGTGCGCGCGCAGGCACAGCGAGGTGGGCCCTTGAACGAACGCGCACATGCATGCCCAGTCGGGTCCCGGTACCCACCGCCACTAGCGTAGCGTACGCTAGCCGCTATGCTAAAACTCCCTATTCTGCGATGCCACTCGTGGAAACGGTGGCACGTAACATTGTGGATTTATAATGCGTAGCTTTCTTTGGCTTAATCTTGGATTTTGGTGGTTTGGTCGCCCGCGCTTGTAAGGAGAAAACCCTACGTGCCCCCTGAAGCGACAATTTTAGCGTTGTCCGCCGTTGTGTGATTTAATTATTGCACGTGCTGTGCGTACTAACCTTAATGACAAAAATAAGTGAAACACGAATTGAGGGCAAGCCCCTCAGGCTCCAAGCGCGCCAAAGGGAGTCGTCAGTCCGCACGATGTTCGTCGGAGTTCGTCTGATGTTTGTCTCGTGATGAAAAATACGTCCACATCGGGTACACCGCTATTTTCTGCGTAGAACAAGCGCGATCCCCCACGCAAGTACACCAGCAAGAACGAAGCGCAGGAGGAGGGCAATGCAACAAGGAGAGCCGAGCGTCAGGAACCAAGATTGTCGTTGCCTTCCTATACTCCTGTGCAGATAACTTCCATATGTATCGCAAACGAAGTGGTAATGCTGTCACATTCAAGCGGGGTAAGCAGACTTAAGAGCCCGAAGGTGTTTGTCCTTGCTGCAGTCGTTGTTCCAGGGTCTGCAAAACGTCCAAGTGCTTTTCATCATTAAAAAAATTGGCGCAGCTTTAATTAACGGTGCTAGGATGGAGAAATAGCGGAGCTGGGAGTCGACCTGGGTTCTTCTGGTTTTGCTAAATTGTGTTAGGTGATGTTCTTGCTAGGCTAGGCTTAAGTGTTGAGGGGCTAAGACCGTTCGCGGAACCGATTGATTTCCGGACTTGACGTTGGAAGCTCTCCATTACTCGAAGTGCGGGGTCGTTTTGCCGGCGATTCCGCTTGTACTCCACACCACGAGCGTGGTGCTCAGAATCTTCCGCTTTTCACTGCCGTTTGGGGGCGGTGGCTTTGTTCTCGTATATTCTCTAGCAGGGACACGACGTCGTTCGCGCTGCGCTTCGTTTGTCCTCGTCCTCCTCACGAGTTGCTTCTTCGGTCACCCACGTTTGGTGGAAGTCTAAACGATGTGTTCGGCGCGGAGTCACAGGGCGCTGTGTATCGCCGACGCGGCGGCCCGAAGTCACCGCGTCGTCGCAGTGACGTCATAGCTAGGCTCCGCTTGGCTCCGCTCACGCAACTGAGCGAAGTTATGGGAGGCTCGGCGCGGCGTGGGTGCAGGGCGGCTTCCGCCGGAGGAGTTCTTTCTTTCTATTTTTTTTGCTAACGCCACCAGACCAAGCTCAAGCTTAAACAGCTCCGATGTTAAAATGCGAAGGAAAAGACTCTGCCCAGCGCTTCTACGAACGGTGCCAAACACAACAAATTCGAAACGTAAAAAAATTGCAGAAACTCCGAAGTGGTAAGTTTGCAATTAATATTTAGTCCACTCTGCTATTCACCAAGCGCCTTTAAAGTCGTCTTCACTACTACGCACATGCATTCTTGGGAAGCAATTTTGTATGCACCATATAAGCAGTTTGATACATTAGTAGCAGCGCTGCAGGTACTAAGATACACGATGAAGCGACACGCATATGACCAGATGACCGCAGATGAGGCTATCCTATCCAAAGAGTTGTGTGAAAAGGGCCACACGGTGGGGCTTCAGTGGACACCAAGTCATTGTGCCATCACTGGAAATGAGTTTGCGGATGCAGAAGCACAGCCGCCACGCCGCAATTGAATTCTCTTGGTTATACCCATGCACCACAAGACCAGATACCAAAGCAATACTCTACCGAGCAAACAAGCTGTATCCTTGCATTCGTCTGCGATAGCGTTTGTTTGGCTATCTAAACGCGAAAAGTTTGGTCTGCGTCTGTGTCAATAAATTCAACGCGCATTGCAACCTGTTAACAATTTTTGTTCTGTTTTGTCAAACGCACAACCACGCCGAACTTTGCTCGCGTTTTTTTCTCCCTCAGTACTTGCATTAGTACTTGTTATGGGTGACTTCTTATCACACGCTATTCAAATAATCCATTTCTCGCGTCAATTATTTCCCGTTTAGGTGTGCTCATTTTCAGTTAGCAACAAACTGCATGATTAAGGCAAAAATACAAAGATGCGATGGGATACATGTGGCATAAGACCGTCACCGATGGCGGGCAAAACATATCTGTCAGATCGGGGCAGTGCGTGCAACGCACACACCCGCCAAGAAAAGAAAAGCTGAAAATGTGGTAGGCCACTTATTATCCTTGAAACGGATACAGTTTAAAAAGAAACTGTGGTTGATTCCTTTGAAATAGGAATCGGTAAAACACGAAAACGAAATGTGCAGCGAAATCTGCAGCTGAGCCGGTCGGCGGCTGTCTTGTGGGTGTGCTTGGCGAGCGACGTCCTGCTGGCGGGTCACTTCGGCAAAGGTGTACTGGCGTCATTTCCGTGACGGATATGACGTCAGTGAGAACTTGGTGTATCCCGGCATAAAACACTTGCGTGTTAAAAAAGAAAGAAAATGGAGAAAAACATACCCGACGGGTGGGATCCAAACCCATGAACTCCAGGTTACGCGTCTGGTGCGATGTCCACTACGCTGCCAGCGGGGCTTTGCTCCCCTCCACTTTCTCGGGTATTTAATTGTTTCCTGCGCTTGGAGGCGGCAGCCAGCGCCACTCCAACTACTCTGGGTTCACTGAAGGGGCCCTTATGTTTACCTCTCCCCCTCCCCCCAGTTGAGACTCGAGCGTCTACGACATGTCGAGGGTGGCAGACCAGCGTTAAAGGAGCCATGAAGAGAAAATACAACTTCGTTTAATTTGAAAGAACGAGGATTCAGTATCTCACTCAGCTCCATTAGAGCCACAAAAGATGTTTTTTTAACGAAAAAAAAGCAAGAACTATTTAAAAACTTTCAAATTTTGCGCCACAGTGACGTGTTATGAGCAAGAATGACGTCATACGGGCCAACAATAAAACATAATTTTGAGTGCGTTAACTGCACGTTAGCATTCAAGTGATGCGGTCAAATGGAACTAGAGGCCCCGTTACAGACGTCTAGTCATGTGTCGTCGCGACAGGTCTCTTAGGCGGACGCCAATCGCACAAACAAGGTTCCGTGACGTCATAGAAAAGTTGCGGGAAATTGGCTAGGGGGTCGCGACTGCTTCAAACGTTTTCTTTAATATATCCGTTATTTGTTCGAAGATTGCGATGATATTGGTATCATTGTTATCGGGACTAAGCAGTCTTTCTAATAAACCCAACTTGTAATTTGTCTTCATGGCTCCTTTAAACCCTCTTAACCTACCTATGCCACCAAGACTGCCAGAACAGAGAAGCTTGCTATGCATGTAGCCAATGAGAATGGGAAATGGGGGGCTCGTTGAATCAAGACAGAAATAAGGGTTGGCAGCACCGAAAGCCAAGGAAAGACAAGCGGAAAATGTAGTAACTAGTTCATTTATTATCCTTGTGAGACAGATGCAGTTTTTTTAAGAAAGAAATAAAGTGAAAAAAAAAAAAAAACATGCTAGACCGGTGGGAACCAAACCACCCACGGCCTCCTTCAGAGGCGCTATACACCCAGCGTCTTTAAAAGTCGGTTTCACTAATGTAAACAAATGCATTGCTGAGAAGACGTTCATTATATCTGGCTAAATTATGACACACCAAGTATTAGACAGACAGACAGACAGGCAGACAGACAGACGGTTTTCCTCGTTTAGCCCACATAGAAACACACTCACACCCTAATTTTCCCTCCCCTGCATCTCACCCGCGTTGTCATGGTGCATATTTTACAGAAGTCCCCTTCTCACGTTTACCTGACCTTACCTCAAAGGGAAGGCATGGCCTATGAGGCTCAGAGCGCCTTCACCAGGGAGTACGTGCATTCGTATTAGACATCTAGTATGCACCGCAGACTGTGTTGGAAGGCTCCACGCACACACCGTTTCGCACTGTGACAACGGAAAAGCCCGCGCGAAGAGAGGACAAAAACAGGCTAAACACGGGTTTCAAGACGCCGGCGGGTGCTGCCGCCTAGTGAAGCGTCGATGATATGTTACCTGGCGTGCGGCGTTGAGCCAAAAGCAGCTCCTCCGTGCTGTGGCGCCATCCAGTGTTCTCTCCTGAAGCCATAGGTGTTTTCGCGGGATATTCAATTTTGAAAAACCCGCGTTGCTTGTGCTTTGATCGTGTTTTTTTTTTTTTTCCCCAGTGTAGCGCTTCTCCTGTTTATTTTACGATCTTGCAAGTATTGTGTTCAACTAGGTTCTTGATTAGAAAGAAACAGAACAGAGACAATACCTTTTGATTCATAGCTAGGGGTTTGCGTTTTCGGAGTTTATTTTTGAGCAAATTCGGAGGGCGTTTTTCTGAGTTTGTTTATTTTTGCAAGTTCGGAGTTTTTCGGAGCTTCCTTTCAGAATACACAGAATTCGGATTTTTTCGGATGATTGGGGTCGTGGAGTATGGATCTTTAAGAAATACCATGTACAACAATAAAAGAAATCAAACAGCAGAGACATTTTTATTGTAGAGTCAATATTCGTGGTGACATCCATTTACAACTTCTTGTAGTTATGCAGAGGTCAGAGAAGGGCGAATGGTGAAATGAGCTCAGAGAGGGGCGAATGAAATACTAGGGAAAGAATATATCCGGGAAAAAGGCCCGAAGTGGAGCGGCAGGGAAGGTGAGAAGTATTTGACCTTCGTTCGACTATTGTTGTGGAGAGAGATCTTGTTTTTCGTGATAAGGGTCCGAAGCGACTCCCTTTGTGAAGCTTGGGAACGTAAATGGAACAAACAAAAGTGGAAACATGAAAAGTTGTTCGAGGAAGCCAGGGAAAGATAAAGGGTAGTCTGGTTTTCACAGGGGGCGGTGACCGGGCGGTCCCAAAATTCGGAGATTTTCGGATAAATCCGAATTCGCAAAATTTTTATCGGCGAGTGTTTTTCAGATTTTATCGGATTTATCCGAAAACGCAGAACCTTATTCATAACGTAGCCTATTCGCCAAAGGTTCGTACTATCTCCTCCAATAAGTTAAAGAGGCTCTTTAACTCGAGACTTTATCATAGCAAACTCTTCACTTTAGCATATTTCCCTGGCCTTGACGTGTGAAATGCTCATTCATTCAAAGGGGCACCGAGAATTTATTGTAAGTGCTTTTTTCTAGATTAATACCTTATAAGTGACGGGACGCCATAAAAAAAAAAAAAAAAAAAAACAAGCGGTTGGTAAACTCACAACTCACTTAATGCCTTCCTTCGGTGTACGTAGATGCGTTAAAACTTGCATTTCCTGATTTTTCAGCCCTACTCAGCGGAAGTAACGGGTTAACTTAGCTTGCGGTATTCAGTGAACTAGTTTCCAATATGGCTTATTGATGGCATATGATTGAAACCCGCATTTCGAAGCATGTTATTATAGGAGCATGGTTGAGGTTAATCTTGTGGACAGTATCATAAATGCCATAAATCATAAATCATAAAGGTAAATGTAAACTGACAACCACTTAATGCAAAATTATGCAAAATAAAGCAGGCCAGTTACAGACTTTGGTTTCAAACCAAAAATATACGCGCGCAATGAGATGGACAGGTGGTCTTCCTCAACTGTACACCTTTTTGTGAGGAGTTGAAATTTAAAGTTGGCCATAAAGGCAAAATTCAAGTTTGGTTCATTCGAAAGAGTGCCCCTTTGGCATAAAACTGACACCACTTTTAACGCAAACTTCCCTCAAATGAACTACATAACGAGGAAAACCGAGATTAGCCGTGTGACCCACTAGCGAATTTTCCGCACTGAGCTTAGGACATATTATGAGCAGATCGTTGCGATTGGCTAAGCCGAAAAAATCCACCGCAAATTAAACAGGGTTTGTAAGCTTCCCGAACGAGCTATTTGAGTTTCAATTTACTGAACCCTTTCTTTATATCAGCAACAATGTCGGGATATACAATTAAATTTTTACGAATGAACACGGGAACAGTGCATATGGTGCGCAAAATGCGGGCCGACGCTACACATCCGTCGTTGCGCTTGTCTGACATGACACTGGCCGATTGGCATAAGCGGCACTGTATCTTATGTGACACTTCCTATCAAATCACACTCAATATTTCACGACACGATTACTGCCAACCGTAACAATTGGCCAGGTACAATTTTGCTCAGAAAAAAACCGTGTGCGGACAGTGGTTTTTGAACTGTATTGTTACGCAATTTTTTAGGCAGACGGTAACCAGGATCGGAAAAAATTATGTTTATGCCATGGACGGAAGCCTTAGTCAACATACTAACTTTTGTTTTCTATACCTGCCCTGGATTCGTCATTGTCGACGTCACGAAAGACAAGATGTCCTGAGATAATTAAAATTTTGGCTGAAACTGTTCTTGATTTCTCAGTGAATAAAGCACGTTTGCTGCCGGACAGGCACTGAGGGCGCTATAAAACACCAAATATTTCAAATAAAACACTGCATTGCGCCTTTAATCAGCTCAGTTCCCCTATCATAACTATTCCAATCGCGCAATGCCAGTGGACAACGCCTTACAATTGACATTGATTTTTAGATATAGAACACGCTCGCGCATTGAAACTACACCAACGCAACAACAATTAAACAATTTTCCTCAATAATGTTTTCATACTGAAGATAGAAAAAAAAGCGCGCCGCGTAACAATCAGGTAGCCGGGGTGTAAATGTAGGAAGGAGGAAACACGGTTAAAGTAGTACTGACACCAAAATTTTGGTTAGCTTATTGATTTTATAGATACTTAATGTACCCTGGCGAACACTAAACAGTAATTTAAATACTGGAGCGCGCGAGAATTAATTAGTTTGAATGGCCTGAAAATCGCCAGTTCCGGTTTCCCACGCTTCCAGCCCGGAGGGCACTTATGGCAGAACCATGGTATGGCCTCAGCGTTTTGTGCGGACGTAAAAACACTCCGCAGGCCGATGGAGGCGTTGTTTTGACCACCCCCGCCGCCAGGGCTGAACGGCTGAACTGCCTGAATTCGCTTAAGCCTATGACTGTGGCGGAAGTTTCATGGACGCTTTAACAAAAAAAGAAAAAGAGCCCTGATGGCGAATTCTGTGGGGATTCTGGGCTATATTATCGGCTCCTTTCACGCGTGTGGAATCTTGTTTTTCGCACGAGTACCTTGCTGATCTCCCGCTGGATATGCGTCATTAGTGAGCATGATGATCATCGTTTAGATACCTGTGTGATTAATTAAAGTCGTAAGCCCCATTTCGGGCAGTCATGGCCAGAGCCTCGCTTCCGCCGTTCTTTCGTTAATATTTTGGTGTCATTAAGCCTGGGAGATCGAACGTGTGCTACGTAGGAGACCACCGACGTCCGCTCTGGCTTGAGGCTCATAGAACCCCGTGATTTGGACCGCTCTTGAGCGCCGTTGACTGTCTAGCCCCGCCCTCAGCCGGAGATCATGGCTGGCCTTAACCGAGTTATGGCCGTTAACCGACGAATACACTTATGGCCGATCGTGTGCAATGGATAAACTGCGCCGGAAGCAACGCATCCTTCGTGGCGCCATGACGAAACTGCTCAAGGCAGCGACAGAGCTTCTACATGCCCGCGCTCCATCGTCGCACGATTTACAAGGGGCGATTGACCTGCTTGCGCTCAAAGACACCGAACTTCAGGAGAGAGATCGGAAAAACTACTTGAACGGGACGAACTTGAACCGGACTACTTCGAAGCCTTGACGTACCAAGGAAATATACGTCATGCGCTCAACCGGCAGCGCATACTCGTAGTGTTGGATTGGCCAGCCAGGTTTGGCCCTTTCGAGAAAGCTACGCGTTCAACCATCGTCGTCGTGAGATGGAGGGGTGCATTATTTTTGCCACTTGTTAAGGTACAGAAAACGTCAACAAAAGCTCCCCAGTTATGTGGTTTCGTGTGTTTCCTGGCCGACCTCTCAAGCGCCAGTGACGAACATTACAGACGTCGGCGTTAGACGTTATATTTTCGCTTCGTTTATATATCTGATATGATCGGATATGGATACCTGGGCTGTGTTAGGTTGCCTAGCTGCTCCAGTCGTACCAGTTTAACCGAATGACTCAGCCTTTAAAGTATACAGTCTGTAGGCAGCGCACTTATTAAGAAATTGTTGGTTGAAAAGGTTTAATTTCTGGCAAAGAACCTGGTTTTTTGTTCTGCAGGCGCTATTATGTTTTCGCGAATCGCTTAACCGTGGCCAAAGAATTTTCATTGCCGGATGCGTTTGAACGAGCCAAACCACCCACAAAAGACTTCATGACGCGTTCATCCCTGAATACAGAATCTACAGAACTGCCGAAATGTATTGCGGTAGCCAAACGTTCAGTTAAACTAATAGGAGAAGCATGCATAAAAGGCGGCGGCAGTTAAGAAACGCGGTAAAAATGCGAAATATTTTCCTGGTGCGTCGAAGAACTCTGCGTATACAATATTATAGTAATCAATAGCAGATTCAGTTTTTGCATGAAGATAATCAATACTTATTTAGGCAGGGGTCACAATCGACCTGTGAATGTGGTCAGCCTGGTACCAGCGATGTCCTGAAAAGCAGGCGAAAAGAAAGATAATAATCATATTTATTTCGTCGTTTCAGTCCAGCACTCAACCTGCGCATTCCTTGCAGCTTGTCATCGGGTCGGCAAGGAGGTTAGAACATGGGATGCGCTGCACAATGTCAGTTGGGGTATGGAGATGCCGCTTAAGAAATGTAATAAATGACAACAAAAATTGAAGTGAGGCGGCAATGAATGAATGAGGAACAGCTGAGCAAGTCCCCTTCGTCCTTAAACCGACGAGGGGAGGGACGTTGTGGGAAAATATATATTCCCATCCAGCCCCACTACTTTTAGGGGTGGCATGATCCTGAAGACAATGTAGCTTACAATCTTGAAGACGATAGTCTTTCTTGGGCTACTTAAACCCAGAAATTTTGGTCTGTCTGTCTGTCTGTCTGTCTGTCTGTCTGTCTGTGTCTGTCTGTCTGTCTGTCTGTCTGTGACTCGATTCAGCCACCCGGCCAAAGCAAAACAATGCCTGCGCAATAGTCTTATATAGTCACAGCTAAATCTACCCGTCTATGTCCGGTGTAATGTTCATACTTGTCAACATTGTTGAAGAAGAACAAGACATTACGCAAATATAAGACAACAAATTCATACAGAAGTGATATTTGCAGTGTTCCTTTATAAAAAAATATACATGCTTGACTTTAGAGAAATTAAATACTTCAGCAATTCACTCCGCCGTCGCCTGCTGTCGCCCGCGCCATTATAGCTTCTGGCGCCATTTTAAGAAATCAAGCGGCAACAGTTACGAAAGGTTCCACTAGATAGGTTCCACGTTCTGCTTGCAACGCACGTGGAGTAGGGAAACGCGGTTCTATAAACGTTGGAGGGCGCTGCAGCAGCGCCAGAGTGAAGGATCACGTTTATTTCGTGCTTCAGAGGAAAGCCTTACTTCATGGTTCCCGTCCTCGGACATTGGTGTGCCTTTCTACAATCGGGGAAACTGACCTTCCGCACACGTGAGGAAAATTTCGCTCTTTTTTGTGAACTCGTTGGGCACCCTACGCCACTTTCCTTTTGAGCGTGCACGACCGGACCAAAGCTAACCCTAACGACAGCAGCGGCGGCTGGGCCGCCTGCGGCTAAGGTCCCTGAAAGAACTAAGGTAGCGCCAACTGCTCCCTCCTTCTCCGCTGCCCTCCTCTTTTTTCTCTCCCCTCACCCGCGGCGCCGCCGTCCCTTTAACTCCGCGGCGGGGCCGCCATATTTGTTGGCCACTTGACAGCAGACGCCCCTCGCTATGCTTCAGGGCGCTCGCTGCAGTTTGCTCTTGTTTTCGCGCCGAAATCGCTCTTTGGTAGCATTTATAGGATTTCTAGAGCCCCGTTAATTTCTAGAGGATTTCTAGAGCCCCGTCTAGAGTTAATTAATCATGCAATACGTTTTTTCACCGGGCGCGGTCGTTTACAGCCGTTATTAATGGAGGCGCCTGGACAGAATTGTTTTGTGCTGGAATATATTCTGGCAGATTTGCACATTGCACTAACACAGGGATACACCCGAAAGAAATTCGAAAGAGGTCCAATGTCACGATGATTATCAAGAGAAAAACAATAAATCACAAAAATGAATTGGTGCCAGCAAATAGATATTTTATTGGAACAAACGTCCGTAATGACGTGCAGGTGGCTTGTGCTGCTGACGTGGCTTCCCGTGAGAAAAAATGTTGGGAGTGGCATTTGGGTTTAGTTTTTTTAACGCCAAGCTTCTCCAATATCCGTTGCTCAAATTGATCCGTGAAATAATCCTATTGAGAAGGGGAAAAAAATGTCGCCACCGAGTTTGAGATGCGCCACAAACACTCCGCAAATATAGGCAATAATGCATTGCAGAAGGGAGTTAGTGACTGTTCTACCGTAGCATGGTCAAATTCGTGTTCGTGCATCTGCTCAGTGCCGCGTCCGCTCAACTCGCTACACTAAACCCGTTTAGCAAGCGCTTTGCTGGACAAAAATACGTCTGCTGAAAATAATATAGTCGCCCAGTGTGTTTTGGTTCAAATCGCAATGACTGAATACGCTGCGCCATTGACTACTAAGATGAAGTAAGCGCGCACACTGCAAATGTACGGCATCGCGTGTAATGCAAACGTAAGTCGTAATTAACGTTCCTCTGTGCATACACGGAAGAAAGGGCGTACAGCCGTTACGGTGCGAATATGCATTTGAAGTGCTCATTCAAACGTGCGCGAATTTAATAAAGCGATAACAGAAATTGCGCATCAAACGTACGTCAACGGCGCGAATATGCATTTGAAGTGCTCATTCAAACGTGCGCGAATTTAATAAAGCGATAACAGAAATTGCGCATCAAACGTACGTCAACGGCGCGGTCACTATATTAGCTGACCTTAAATTGTTTTACCTAGCCGCAATTTTTTTTTCTCGCAACAGCCTCAATTTGCGCCGCACCGACCAAGCCCATATTACGCAGCAAATCACTCCGATGTCATAACAACGGGATTATAATACCACCCGGGTAGCTAACACACATAACATGACTTCACGCCAAAAAGAGCGTACACGCACTCGGAACGCACACGATACATGGTCAGACGCAAGCTGCCGTCGGCCAAAACAAGCATGAATTCAGGTGAACAATTCTCACGTCACGAAAACCTTACGACAACTGACTGAACATGCTACGCCGCTGATATTGATGCTGGAAGTTAAGCGCGCACATGACAAATACACGGCCTCTTATCCAAACCAAAGCTTACGACGGGACGAACTCGGCGCTGCGCGCAATGCCTACTCAGAACAAAGCGTGGACGACGGTCGCGAAGGGAATACGCATTTCTTCGTAAGTGACCGCTCAAGCTCGCGCAGAATTTAACAGAGCAAGAACAAGCATTCAGTAACTTACCTCGCAAAAGAGTGATGGTAGCGTCGGCCTGAAGTATGCCCGTTCAAATCTATGCAACCAAACTTTTCTCCTTTCTGCGTCGCGTTTCCCGGACGGAATAACGAAGTCTTGTGCCCTGCCTGACGATATTCGCGCTGCCTAAGGCACAACACATCGACACCGAGAAGCAACCTAAAACGACACCGGTGCGACATTTTTTCGAAACGAGCAGCTAATTCTTACTTTGCTATTAGCTAGCGCCTACGATAAAGCCGGAACTGAAGCACGGTGGCGACGGTGGCTCGGAAGCCAGCAATGGCGTCGCAGCGGCGGCGTTGCGCAATGTCCCAGCCGGCGAGGCATCGGCGAGGCGACCCGGCGGCGGAGCAAAAAAAACAAAACCACGTGACTTTTCCCTTGGCCAATGGCGCGCGGCGTTCGCCGGCGAAAAAGAAAATGGCAAAAAACGAAGTAAGAGAGGAGCGCGGGCGAGGGCAAAAGGCGGCGAGATCTAAAGATGGCGCTACCTTAGTAATTTCAGGGACCTTACCTGCGGCGGGATGGCGTCGCCATCTATCGCTGGAACTGGCAACTCCACGCCTGCGATTTCATCAGGAGAACTGACGTCGCACCCGCCCGCTGCGCCACCCCGCGGAGCGGAGCCAGCGGAGCTCATGGAGGTCGCGCCGGGCGGCGCACCGACGACGGAAGGGGCGCTACGCATGCGGCGTAAACCATCTGTAGCGGCCGCTGACGGCCTAACTACGAGAACTAGAACTGACCGCAGACAGCAGCATGACAGCAAGCGACGGCGAACGGAATCCGAGGATGCCGGTGAAGCCACATTACGCAAAGCGGCAAGTTTCCAGGCCGACTGGTGCAGCCGAGACCCGGAAGATGGCGCTGAAGGGGACGGACTTTGGGAGCGCGCAACTACTCGCGCCAAACGAAAAGCAGCGCTACAGCGCAGCGGGACGTCCGCAAAATCGGCAAGAGCCGCTGAGCGCACCGAACTCGGCACCTTCGTGTTGTCAATACGACCCAAGGAGCGATGTAGTATCACATCTCTCAACCCTCAGGAAGTGAGACGGGCTATCTGTGCCCTTTCACACAACCAGCAGTTATCGAAGCACCAACTTCTGCGCTTCAACAAGGAGTCTAACACCCTCACCGTGCATACCTGCGACGAGAAGCAGGCGTCGGCAGTACTTAAACTAAGTGCGTTAGACACTCCCTCGAACCCATCCTTTCCCGTGACTGTACACCAGGTTCCCAGTGATGGCATGTCGCGTGGCGTCATATATGACTGCACTCCAGGCGAAACATCAGAGACGTTGGTTGAAGCTTTGGACTCTGAGAGCGTCCAGGTGCTACAAGCCCGTCCCATGGGAAAGAAAGGGGCGGTGTTGATCACGTTTGCCTCGCGTCATCCACCCCGGTACGTGAAATACTGGGATTTTCTGAAACGAGTAAGCCCTTACGAGCCGCGATCCGTAGCGTGTTTTCGTTGTCACGGACCAGGCCACAAGCAGGATGTGTGCCCAAAGGAGAAGGCAGTGTGTTCACAGTGCGGCTCCTCCCACGAGGAAACGCCAGACGCCTGCCCTCAGAAAGACAAAAAACACTGCGCCAACTGCGGGAAGGATGGTCATCTGGGAACCGACAAGAAGTGCCCAGCGCGTAGGCTTTTCAATAAGAAAGTCAAGGAAGCGACGCAGGAACGTCAGTCACGCAGCAAAAGTCGACGGCGAAAGGTTTTCGCACCGTCTGCCAGCCGGGAAACCGACACACTAAACGGCACAAGCACGAGCCGAAAACCGCAACGCGGCCGCTCGCAACGCGCACCAAAAAGCAAGTTCTCGGAGCCCAGGGATAATCAGTCGCTGCCTCAAACTGACGCGTTGTCATACGCCACGGTAGCGTCCGGAGTCCAAATTTCAGCCAGCAAGCCGGGATCATCCGGCTTCAGTTCGCGTTGCAAGGGAGAAATCGAGAGTGAGCTGAAACAACTGGACAATGAAACAGAAGTCAGCACTAGGGATTTCGAGAACACTCTGGCGCGCCTAGAGAAACAACTTTCGGAAATCCAGCGCTCCATAGACGTGACCCGTACAAGGTTCCAGGAACAGCTCAACGCGCGAAACGAGCAAAAACTGGTTCTTCAGCACCGACTGAAAGAATGGAAGGAGGAAAGGGCGCGCATTGACAAGGCGAAGTCGAGGCAGTCCCCATCGCCCAAGAGAGCCCTAGTAGCCGCTCCCCCAGACGCGCAACAAAAACAGAAGTCAGCAGGCAAGTCTACAACTGCAATTACTACTGCTCAGAAAACGACTCTACAAAAGCAGCAGCCACAGCAAGCACTTCCCCTAGCTTACGAAGCTCCTCCGTGGGTCACACAATTCCTTCAAGAAACAAGGGCACAGTCCATGCGATTGCAAGCGCAAGCACAAACACAAGCTATTCAAACGAATCATGCTATGCAGAAGTGGACCGACATGCACCAGTCACAGCAGGAGGAGATAAAACAACTTCGAGAAATCCTTCAAAAACAGCAGGCCCAAGTGACAGCCGTACTATTACAGCATGGCCAGCCAGCCCACCATAAGCCAGAATAAACCGGCTGCGCGGACACCAGACGTCCTGCAGTGGAATTGCCGGTCACTCAAGTCCTGCGCTGCCGAGCTTGGAGCACTTTTCAGACACGTAGGGCAACCGGTGGCCCTTCTACTACAGGATACAAGAGGTACTAATCCATGCATCCAGGGATACGAAGGGCATTTTCAACCTACCATTGTGCACACACAGACAAACAAGAAGAAGCAAGGTCAGCAGCCAGACGAGGTAGTCGAAGCACAGGCGGCAATCTTCATTCGTAGAGATGTTCCGCACGTCAAACTCGACACTGGGAAGTACTGCAACAGAATACAAGAGGTGGTTGCCGTGCGATGTGAGCTCGGCGGTCGCCAGACCATCCTGGTGTCTGCCTACCTACGTCCCGAGAGCAGCTGCTACAGAAAGGGCAATTCGGAGACTGCAAATTTCGCTTGGTTACGCGAACTCCGACATCGGTACCCCAAAGACCGATTGCTGGCCGGGGGGGACTTCAACGCTCGACACAAGAGCTGGGGATACGACAAAGAATCACAGAGGGGGCGCCGACTTTACGAAGAGGCCGAAGCGGCAGGACTTACCTTGGCCAACGACACAGACTACCCTACTCGTCATGCACTTCACTCCAGGCAGCGCGACACTATACCAGATCTGACTTGGACAACGTCCAGGCTTGTAAAGGACTGGAGGTGCGGTCCCGACGGAATGGGTAGCGACCATTATCCGATCTGGATTGAACTTGAAGTAAGAGCCACAGGGCGGAAAAAACGGATGACCGCAGCTGTCGACTGGGACAGGTTTCGATCCGGCTTTGACGCTTACGACGAAAACGTCCCGTTTCTTCAGAAGCTTTCCAGAGCTGCCCGGGAAGCCACTAGAGAGATTGAAGTGGATGAACACCTTCCTACACCCGACAAGCACCTTCTCAACCTGTGGGACACCCGTAGCCAGCTGCATCGAGTTTACCTTGATAGGGGGAAACGGCATGTCGACCTTGTCAAGGTGCGCAATAAGACCGCACAAGCGCGCCGTTACGCCAAAATGCTCTCTCGGGAGCAATGGCACAACCACTGCGCCTCGTTCAATGAACGGACTGGCGGGCGGAAGCTCTGGCAAACTTACAAGGCCATGTCAGGCAACCGCAAGACTGGAAACACCGTCAAAAACGTCAGGCTGGCGACCGGCGACTCGGCGTCCGACTTCGAAAAAAAGGCAGCAGAGACGCTCTTCCCGCAGCCATCAGTGCCACCAGACCCCAGAATTTATCAACGCACAGCACCTACTTCCGACAAAGATGTTGAGTCGCCTTTCACAATGCAAGAATTAGTGATGGCTCTCGAATCCGTCAACGCCAAGAGCGCACCAGGAAAGGATGGCATCACCTGGCAGATGCTGCGCAACCTTAACGAACACGGGAAAATGCAGCTACTTGAAGAAATTAACAAGGTTTGGTTGTCAGGCGAAATTCCCGCTGAATGGAAGCACTCCGTGGTGAGCCCCATTCCCAAACCAGGGAAGCCAGCCGTCAGCATCAGTAACTTGAGGCCCATTTCGCTTACCTCAACACTCAGCAAGCTCTTGGAGCGGATGGTTCTCACCCGGCTTAACTACCACCTTGAAGAGGCACAGAAAGAACCCTACTTCGACCCGGGCCAGACAGGATTCCGTCCAGGCCTCTGCACACAAGACAGCATTTTCTTGCTCCGCCGTTGTCTTCAAAAGCGGAGAGGAAGAAAAAGGGTTCCTGGCATACTGGTAGCCGTCGACCTGCGGAAGGCGTTCGATACCGTAGCGCACGAGGCAGTAATCTCCGCACTCGAAGACACGAAGCCAGGAGCCCGCATCCTCAACATCGTCAGGTCATTCCTGGAGGGACGCACCTTTGAGATTCGGAGTGACATTAGGAACCCTAGGATTTACAGCAGCAGCATTGGCGTTCCCCAGGGGGCCATACTGTCGCCCACGCTATTTAACCTGGTGATGCGAGGGCTAGCTACACGCCTGCGGCGAATTCATGGTGTGCGCCTCACCATGTACGCCGACGATGTGACGCTGTGGACGGAGCCTGGTGACCCTCTCAGAACAACAGAAGACGCAGCCAACGCTATACAAGACGCCCTCAATACTTTAGCCGACTACTTGAAGACTACGGGAATGGAAGTGTCTCCGGAAAAAACAAAATACATTCTCCTGGGCGGCTCCACGGTTGAAAACGAAAAGGTCAAGCTCTGCCTCGCCGGCCAGACACTCGAGAGAGCTCCAGACCGGCACATCAAGATTCTTGGCATCCCGATACATGAAAGCGGAGGTGCGGCAACGTGGCTACGGCAGCTAGAGCCTAAGTGGAAACAGCTTCTGCATCTTGTAAGACGCATAGCCCACAAATCCGGAGGAGCCAGCACACGCACAGCTCGTACCCTCACAATGGCAATACTAACGTCCAAAGCTTGCTACGGAGCTGTGTGTTTTGACCTGACAAAATCGCAATACGACAAGCTGGAAATACTACACCGGGAGTGTCTTCGGGTGATAACGGGCCTGCCCCGCCATGCCCGGGTCGAGGAGCTGCACCGCTACTCTCGCATCCCGCCGCTCAGAGACATCATCGCAGAACGCAAGGCAGGACACGATCGCCGCCGTCTCTACACGCCAGCGGGCCAGTCGCTCCTAGAGCTGGACGGGGAACAGCTGGGTGAAGAGATAGAAGTGCTCCGCGCGATCGCTCCCTGGGACGACGTCCAGGTTCGTGTCACGAAGCCAGTCACGCGCCGACGCACGAAAGGGGATCACACGGCCCAACGAACCGCCCTTGCTGAGAGGGCTGACTTCCAGGACAACGCCATCTTCACGGACGCCGCCTGGGACCCAGACACCTTCCGGGGAGCGGTCGCTGCCGTCCGAGGACAGCAGCGGGATGCGCAGGCGTTTCAATACTGCCAAGAGCAACCTGTGAGGTCACTTGAACTGCAGGCCATCCTTTATGCACTAGAGAAGTTGACTGAATGTGCAAGGACCAGCCCACTTTCTGTGCGAGGACAAACCTTCCCAATTTTTACCGACTCTTTGGACGCCCTCAAAAATCTGACGAAGACACCTAGAGCCGGCACTTTGGCGCACAACGTGAAAGTCGCTTGCGCAACCCTTCACGAGCTCTACGGCGTGATGGTGCGGGTGGACTGGGTCCCGGGGCATGCGGGCGGCATCGGAAACGGCGCCGCCCATGACGCGGCGAGCGAGCTGTTACGTTTCCGCTCGTCCCCCCTTGACACAGTCCCTCAGGCTTCGCTGCTCTTTGACCCGGACGAGGAACGCGAGCGGATGAAGATGCAAGCCAAACGAGAACTGAGGGCGAAGGTGCCGCACAATCCCCACCCACTTCCCAAAGGGCTTCCGCGCGGTGCGGAAGTGCTAATACACAAGGCTAGGACAGGTGCTGCCCTTACGGAAGATGTTCTGGTCAAGTGGCGAGCACACACTGCATCCAAAAGAGCTCGTGGCGGTGACCCACAAGTGGACATCACCGATCAGAACGAGGAGGGCGACCAGGCAGCCACTGCGACGTGCTGCACGTGCAGTACCGGTGCCTCTCCAACGTTAAGGCACCTACTGTGGGACTGCCCCGGCCTTTCGCCGCTGAGGAACAGGCACAAGGGCGCCGGCGTTACATCATTGGAAGAATGGACAACCCCGCCCCCTCACTTGGACGCCGCGAGCACGATCCTTTCTTTGTGGGAGTTCGTGCGAGCGGCAGACCTGACCGGACGACTCTGACGGCCGCCCCACTCCCTTTCCCTTCTCCCCTCTTCCCCAACTAGGCTACCAAGCCCCCCGTATCGTTAATAAAGTTTCATTCATTCATAAACGTTGAAGTAGGGTGCCTCGATTCACGCGCGTCTTCGCCGTATAGTGGAACGCGGGAAATTTAAAATAATTTAAGCAAACCTTTGGCGTCTTTACCTTGGGAGGAGGCGACGCAAGAGGAACAACATGAGAGCTGAGCGGGAAAGCGAAGGGAGGCATTTACTTGGCAAAAGTCGATAAAGACTATCGTCTTTTGACGACATTTGCGACGAAAGGAGCAGATACGCGGCCAATTTTTTTTAAAAGCGAAGCGGTGTATGGCTAGGGTCCCGTAGAATTCTCGTGCCCATAAACAAAAACTACGAGCTGTATGCGTGGAAAAAGACGCATTGCTCTTGGGCTGCGCATCATGATCAGGCTTAATAGCTGCCAGCGTACAAGGAATTCAAAAATGCGTACAAGGAGCGTGCGTACACGGAGTAACAGCGCGAACAGCGGCTGGAATATGAGAAGCGCCGACGTGCGGCGAAAGAGGACAACGCCGGAAATCGTGCCAGACGGGCCTCCCGTTAGCGGCAGGCCATATACATGATGAGATAGCGAGAGAGAATAAACTTGACGCGACACGAGTTGGGAAGCTGGAGATGCGGTTGTAACGAAGGTTGCTTTTTGTATGACGAGGTTGGGCCGACTGGCGGAGAAGGAGCGAGGCGTGTTGGCGTTGGATACGGGCACACTATATTGATGAGACAAATAAAATTGGAAAATACCCAAAAGAACGTATAAACTAATATAATGAGTCATGTCCTACGAACAATTAAACCATCTCCCAGTAGGGGAACCCTGAGTAGTATGCGAAGCAGCCATGGGGTCGACTGAAGTGCCCATTAGTTTTCAGTTCGTCGTTTCCGTTGACGTTCAGCTTCGCGTGCCTTCGTTGTGTCAGTAGCTCTTTGACGTTGTTTGAATGAGTGAAGGACATAAGGCGCGTTCGTAGCACATGCTCCCGTCTCTGTTTGTAGCGCAGTGGGAAGAGCGCCCCGTACCTCCCGTTGCGGCCAGAGAGCCGTGGGATCGAAACCGGGCGCCGCCTAACTATTTCTTTTTATAGTGGTCTACGCTGACGTCAGCCCAAAAGCTGACGGGGCTGAAGAGGCGCGCATGCGCAGTAGAGTGCGGACGGCGGACAACGACAACGAGGGAGGGAGGGACACAGCCCCGAGCATGAGATGCTTCGCACCTAAAAGTCTTATCCACAAATTTTCAGGCTCACGAGCGGTGGTGCCGTCTCGGAACGTCGGTGAGCTTTGTGGTCTCTCTCTACCTCACAATATGCATAATCCTATCATTGCACAAGGCAGGCATTCATGCACACTGCGAGGAACCACCGCGGGTTCGAGCTACTGGAGCACGCTCACGATACTGAAACGCCGTCGCGCCAACTTAACACCGCCTCTGTTGGGCAGGTGGAGAAGGGGGCGACAAAGGAATATGCCCAGGGTACGGAGGGAAGACGTTCATTTTATACTAACATTCTAATCACATATTTTACAGACCCAATTACACAATTTACAGTACAGGTACGTACTTCCCGTTAGGTGAAAGGGGCGATGGGGCGCCACGCGCAAGTGCGCACGTTTCGTCGGCGCAGAGCCAGTGGGCTCTTCTGTCAGGGCAAATTCCGGGGTGCGCGCTCGTTGTGCGCGCGCGCATCGCCGTGCTGGCCGGATCGGCTCGCAGCAGCGAGGGAGACGGGGCCCATTCGCTCACAGGCGCGTACCGCACGGCGTGTTCGTCGAGTGGTAGGTACGGCCTTACTATATGCAAGCGTAGGGACAACAGGAGCAGCCTTGGGCACGGGCCGCAGCCGGAAGGGCTGGTGGGCTTTCGCCGGCGCAACAGAGTTGCCGCCGGCTGGTAAAGAAAGCGTCACATACCTTCGGCCAACGCCTTCGGCGTCCTGGAAGCGTCTCTCCGAACGGTCCCCCGCGCAGGGCGCGCGTTCGCGTCCAAGCGAGAGTCGGGTTCGGGCCTCGTTCAAACGGACCAATGAGGTGAGGTTAGCTCCGCTACCAGGGCGGAGCGCCCGCTGCGTGACAGTGTTTTATCGCCGCAACGGTCTCTGCAGGCTTCACCTCACGCAAGAGTTTGAGAGACGGCTCGGCTCTACACAGAGGCGCCAAGACGAGCCGGAATTTCGGAGGAGAGAGGGGAAAAGCGCCGCGTGATGGCACAAACCCAGTGATCGCGCAATGGCCTGGGCGTCAGGATCCCCACAGCTTGTCGGTGGCGCTTTCGCAGTTTGCTGATGGCGGGGGGCTTTGTCCCGCATGATGGTTGGTCGAGGGCAGCCATGGTGTTGAGGGCGCTACCACGTCATCGCCAGTCTTACAGGCTAGGAGGATAATGTGGCTCGGCGTCGGGGTGCCCTGGGCGTTGGCGTCTAGCTGAGAGCTCGCTGATTACCTCGTTCCTCCTGCTTCCGACTTGCCATGTCTCTTCTGCTTCCTCCCTCTTCTCCTTTTCCTTCTTCTTGTTTTTTGTTTTTGTCACATGATGTTCCTCGGTCACCGGCACACGAACTTTGTCTTCCCTACTTTTATGCACTGACTGCTGGCTCCATGAGAAGCGCCCCTCACAGAGGTGACGCAACGCAAGTAACCATGCTGTAAAAGCAGAAAACTTTAAAATAGATTGCACGAAGCTTAAGCGAGGCTTCTTGTATAGGCAATTGGCACTCAGTTGTGAAAAGTCGGTTGTCTCGTTCGTCTTGCGTACGTGATCTCGACCGCCTGCAGACTCCCCGTAATGTACACGACGTCAAGGCTCTCAACGGTCATATCTTGTTTCTGTAGAAACCGCGCAGGTTCTTCCGGCGACATTTCGATCGTCTCTAGCATGTTCGCTCCCCATAAGTCAGCTAGCTGTGGTTACAACTTTACTCGTGGAGACGATCTTGCTTTATTTCATTTCGTCAGTGAGACGGATTGGTCGCCTCTGGCCAACCTCAATGACGCTGTCTATAGCAGGCATTTTTCCCGCCGTGGTTCTCCATGATGGCTTAAAGGGGCCATGCAGACAAAACCCAAGTTTGGTTCACTCGAAAGATTGACTCGTTATTGCAGTATTGCAGTATTGACTGCAATACTGCAGGGGTAGAAGTACGACCAGAAGCAAAGTGCAACCACTCGCACTTCAGCAGTATTGCAGTAGGCTATACCATCTGTGAAAGTGGGCGATGAACAAAATAACCAAACACTGCAATTCAGCAGTATTGCAGTACCATCCATGAAAGTTGGCGATAAACGAGATAATCACTGTTTCGACAGTATCTGTGTACGACGAACACCGGTGTGGTGTCACATGCCTTACTGGGCGTTGTACCTGCGCATGTGCGCTTGGGGAGGGAGGGGGGGGGGGGTATATTTGGGTGTACGACGGTGTGTAATTTTTGCTCTGCGTTAGCAACGCCATCCCCTAATTGCATTAGTTGTGAGGTGTGTGCGTTGTGCCTTGCTCGTTTCTTCTTTTCGTGCGCCACCACAAAAGCCGTCCGGGTATTCCTGGGCACGTTAATAAACGACTCATTGTTTGATTGATTAATATACAAGGTCTATACGAGGTATACAATACGATCATTAGAATGGAGCCGTATTGGCCGTACGTGCGCCTATGAACCCAAGCGCAGCTTCTAGACACGATTTCATCCGGCCGCTTACATACTTTCGAATTTAGGGGTTCGTGCATGATGGGTGGTTGTGGTTTGCAGTAAAGGAGATGGAAGAAAGGAAGTGCACTGGGGATATTTTTTTAATTTTATGTATTTATTATACCTCAAGAACCCCAGGGAGGAGTGTTACATGAGGGGTTTGCATTTTATACAGGGTTTCTTCGATGTGCGTTTTGAAAAGTATGGGGCTCGAGTGGTGCACGACGTGGGGCGGAGGGTGTTCTCGGTGTGCATGGTAAAGATCCGTCGCCTTACCTGGAACAAGCTAACGCTGTGAGATGTCCTGCGCAGCACCTGCACAAAAACTTTAGCGCCTCCATGCGCACCAGTGCGCACCAGTGCGTACCAGGCCGCGCTACTGCGCATCAGTGCGCATCAGTGCGCAGTAGTGCGGGAATGCGGTCAAATGGGGGGCGTGGAATTAAAGTCAGACGGCGGGTAGTTTGAAGCAACCGCGACACGAATGTTATTTTTTACCGCGTGCAACGGCGCTTTAACTGGTCAGTGTATGCGTTAAAAAAAATGTTCCGAAATTCTGCGAGTAGTCTCCTAATGCGTCAGCACCCTAAACGCGTTTGTTCGTTTCACTAACTCTACCTGTCATTGGGGGCATAAGAAACACTTTTTTTAAAGCGAAGCTTTCTTTGGCCCTTCTCCAGGCTTTTCGGATACTTCGGATGCTACTGTTACGTTGCATTGTTGCCATTTGCGCAGCTGGGTATTATTTTGACACGCGGAATTCTCCCACAAAGCCGGGAGTAGTTCCTCTCCCTGAGAGGAACTACTTTTAGCGGGGTTGCGTCCTAGCGTGTGTCCTTTAGGTGAGGAAGGCGCGCCAGGTAATCTTAAGCCCTAGTGGCGGGCGGTAGCTGTAGCTCGGGATGAGGAGCTCCCGGTCACCTCCAGCCAGGTAGGGGGGGGAGGGACAAACGAAGCGGGGGTAAAAAGGAGCATTCCCAAGAGCAGTGTGAGTGCGAGCTGACCAGCGGCCTGCCAGAGAAGCCGGTCAACTCAGTGCCTTGCGCAACAGCGGCTGCAATGGCTCGCGGATATCCGGACTGAGAATGCCACCCACAGTTTAAAAAAAAAAACGTCTATCAACGACAACTGATCAGTTAGGCCAACAGCCGGGTTACCTAAAATCTTCAGAATATAATAAATCGCAGTGGTGCACGGCGTTGAAAAATATTGTTCGATTGAAGGGACACTGCCGCATTAATCAAAACCATTGCGGGATCCGGAACTGAGAAAGTCAAGTTGGTAGACAGATAAACAAAAAGGCACGCGCACGATATCCCGGCAAGAAGGATCGCGAGTTTCTCACTAACGAAGGCGTCGGAAGAACGAGATTTAATCTCTTCGAAGTCATTTGCATCCTGCTTGGTGGGCTTATCTACTACGCTGCACTCGGAGGAGCCCGAGATACGAGTTCGTGGGAAATATTTGACCCGTTTGAAATATGCCGGTAACACCGTCTTGCTGACATGAGTAGCTCAGTTGCAGGTTGGGTTGGCAGACAGACACGAAGAAATGTAAATGGGTGATAGCCGAACAGTAAGGCAGCCAAAATGAAAGCTGGAAGAATTGTATGATTTTTCCTATCTCGGACGAGTTGTGAGTGCTCATCCAAACGAACGTGTGAAGGAAAAAATTCCCCGCATTTCCCCGAGGGGAATAATGTGAAAGTGCGAATGCACGAGTTGAATTTGCGCGGTTCGGTAATGTTCGCGAAAGAGAGATCACACACACACACACAACTACAAAGAAAGAAAGATGCATTTATTCACAGACACCTATTTGTGTTGTCGTTGTACTTGATTGCTAGAGCGGATCTCAGCTTTGAAATTTCGTGTCAGTACTCCTTTAAGCGGGTGCATTAGCCCTTCTCACGCCCGATTCCTGGCCAATCCCCCACGTGGGTATGTGCCATGTCAGCGGCCAGGCAGCGCGCGCCCATCTCCCCCCGTTGCCAAGGAAGACGAGGAGATTCCTGGCCAATCCCCCACGTGGGTATGTGCCATGTCAGCGGCCAGGCAGCGCGCGCCCATCTCCCCCCGTTGCCAAGGAAGACGAGGAGATTGTCATGCGAAGAAATCACATGACCACAGGAAACATTACTCCAAGAAGAAAACACTTGTAACTCAGCAAGAAGATGACAAAGAAGACTACGTAAGGCACGCGGCGCCAAGGTCATTGCCTGGGCTACGGCGATGAGCGCTCGAGATTAGAGCACGAGCTTGCGCCGGGCGCGGGCCAATCGGAGGCGGCCAACGAGGGCGGCCGGCGGCAGAGGGGAGCCAGAGGAGAACTCCGAAGTGTGGAGAGTGACTGGGGGCTTGGCGGTCGGGCGACCGGACCCGTGCTGTGCCCCGAAACGTCCTCCACAACCGCATTCCCAAGACACCCCCGCGCACAAGTCGTCACGCCGGCCTCAGTGAAAGAACGCGACGCCCCAAGGCAACTGCGTCGGCCACTACGCCACGGGAGCTGGGAGCGCGCTTGACTACCGCCGCCACGACATCACCTGGACGTTGCAAAACCGCAACACCACTACTGGGACGTGAGGTAGGAGAAGCCCGTCCCCGCAGAGAACACATATTTTGGGACATTTCATTCCCGTACTTAGTCGTCGCCCTTGACTTCCGGACTTTGACTATTCCCCGTTTGCTTGAACTCTTTACCGTGTTCCATACCGCTTTTTCACCTTTATTCAGTATTTATTAGTTCCCGCTGTTCTTTAGTTTATCTCTGTTTGCTGTGTGTATTTGTTTGGGTTTCGGGTTACATAAACAGAAAGTCTCGTTTCCACAGTTTCTTATATTTTTATTATTGTCCCGAACCTGACAATAATTGGCGTCCACGGCAGGACGAGACCAGTTCGTTTTATAATACCCATAAAACCCACGATGGACACACGGGAGCTCATTGCCATGGGCGAACGCTTGGCCTTGAGTGGCGAGGAATTGAGGAAGTGGGTCCAGGCGGAGCAGAAGCACTTGCGCGAAGAAAGAGCGTTAGAACGCGAGCACGAGCGGGTGAAAGTCGAACAAGAGCGGGCTCGTGCAGAAGTCGAAGAACGCAATTTGCAGCTGCGGATTCGCTTGGCGGAACTCAATCCAGCTCGAGGAGAGGGGGCCCAAATAGATGGCGAGGGAGAAACCGCTGGTCAGGCTCAGGCTGCTACTCCGCAAAGCTTCAGCGCACGCAAATTCCTGCCGCCTTTTGAGGATGCTCGAGATGATCTCGACGCATACCTTAAACGGTTTGAATGCGTAGCCCAAAGTCAAAGCTGGCCTAAGCCGAAGTGGGCCATCGCCATCAGCACGTGTCTTACCGGAGAGGCACTGAAAGTCTACGGGCGCCTTTCCCCAGAAGAGTCGCTAGACTACGACCAGGTCAAGCTTGCTTTGCTGCAGCGCTTTCGATTCACCGCAGAAGGCTATAGGGAGCGCTTCCGTCACTCGAAGCCGGAGAAGGACGAAACCGCTAAACAATACGCCGCTCGACTGAAAGGTTATTTTGAGCGGTGGGTAGAACTCTCTAGCATTGACAAAACCTTCGACAAACTCGCTGATTTGGTAATCACTGAGCAACTTCTCTCTAACTGCCACAGAAAACTCGCGATGTTCGTACGGGAGAGGGAGTGCAAAACACTCTCTGAGACCGCGACAGCTGCTGACCGTTTTATGGATGCCCAAAAGCAGAACCACTTGTTAATTTTTGATGATAATAACGGGGAACAACGAGGAAACCCAGAGACAAGTGAACGTAACGTTGAACAGCAGGATAGTCCCGGCCCGGGTGGTGTAAGGGAAGGAAAATGGAGGGTGGCTAATGCCGTCTTAGACGTCCGTGCAGGAATGGATAGTATGCCTGTTTCGAAAGGCAGAGTCGAAGACAAGCCGGCCATCATTTTAAGAGACACGGGAACTAACACAGTAATCGTTCGCGAGTCTCTCGTTCCAAGAGCGGCACTTACCGGCACCTCTTGCATGTTACAGTTAGCCAATGGAACATGTGTCACTGCCCCAGAAGCGAAAGTGTTTATCGAGTCACCGTTTTTCACTGGAATTGCATTGGTAAGCTGTCTAAAATCTCCGCTGTACGATGTGGTCATTGGTAATGTTCGAGGGGCACAAGACTTTGAGGATCTGGCCCGGAGTTCAAACCCACTGAGCCCAGAAACAGGATTGCCCGGTAACTGTACCACGTCGAGACTTCGGAGAATAGACGTAGCCACAGAGCAGGTGAATACCGGTTACGATGACGATCCAGGCGGCTGTCAATCACGCCAGTGGTTCCCTGTGTATCCGAGCAGAGTATTTTACTCGAAACGCCGAAAGCCACAAAGTCCACTGTAACACGCCCAACAGCACTGCTATGTTGTTTTCTTGGCTTGGCGCTCATTTGGTATACGTTCAGTTTCAGGAAGTTTGACTACAGTTGGTCAGCATGTGGGTTAAGTTGTGCTTGAGTGCCGTTGGTTAGTATGATGATGCTGTTAAAGACTAGGAAGTGAGTTGGCGTGCTATATTATGAGTGTTCCGCCGACAGTTTCGTGAAGTTTTGTTGAACTGTGCGTTGTAGGAGTGCGAACACTTTTGTGAAGTGATATTGAACTGTGCGTGGAGTGTGAACATTTTCAGTGAAAATTGCTTGAGTGGGGGGACGTGTCATGCGAAGAAATCACATGACCACAGGAAACATTACTCCAAGAAGAAAACACTTGTAACTCAGCAAGAAGATGACAAAGAAGACTACGTAAGGCACGCGGCGCCAAGGTCATTGCCTGGGCTACGGCGATGAGCGCTCGAGATTAGAGCACGAGCTTGCGCCGGGCGCGGGCCAATCGGAGGCGGCCAACGAGGGCGGCCGGCGGCAGAGGGGAGCCAGAGGAGAACTCCGAAGTGTGGAGAGTGACTGGGGGCTTGGCGGTCGGGCGACCGGACCCGTGCTGTGCCCCGAAACGTCCTCCACAACCGCATTCCCAAGACACCCCCGCGCACAAGTCGTCACGCCGGCCTCAGTGAAAGAACGCGACGCCCCAAGGCAACTGCGTCGGCCACTACGCCACGGGAGCTGGGAGCGCGCTTGACTACCGCCGCCACGACATCACCTGGACGTTGCAAAACCGCAACACCACTACTGGGACGTGAGGTAGGAGAAGCCCGTCCCCGCAGAGAACACATATTTTGGGACATTTCATTCCCGTACTTAGTCGTCGCCCTTGACTTCCGGACTTTGACTATTCCCCGTTTGCTTGAACTCTTTACCGTGTTCCATACCGCTTTTTCACCTTTATTCAGTATTTATTAGTTCCCGCTGTTCTTTAGTTTATCTCTGTTTGCTGTGTGTATTTGTTTGGGTTTCGGGTTACATAAACAGAAAGTCTCGTTTCCACAGTTTCTTATATTTTTATTATTGTCCCGAACCTGACAGAGATTCCTGGCCAATCCCCCACGTGGGTATGTGCCATGTCAGCGGCCAGGCTGCGCACGCCCATCTCCACGTGCGCGGACATCGCCGGTGGACGCAGGTTCAGGGTCGCTTAAGAAGTGCATTGCACTTAATATCCGTAAAGATTGTGACCAAGAATAAGATAGAGAGCCGGAAGACACTGACGGAAGAAGAGTACGCTGCCAAGCGCAGTTATGTCCCTTTTGTCATCAACTTTGACAGGTGTGATGGGAAGGGCTTCTCAGACGTCTTGCCAAATCTCACGGATGGCTCTGAGACATCTGGCCACTCCTAATTCCATCTTCGATCCACGCATACTTTGTCTCACCTATGTGCCACTAATTGGAAGTAATTCATCAAGGAGCGCTACTGAAGCAGTCGGCGTTTTTTGGCTTGCGAAATGAATATGCCTCAGGAAAACGCACGCAGCACCAAAGCATTGACGGCGCATAACGATAACAAACAAACAAAAAAGCGTTGTTGCAATACTACCTTCGCACGCTCGCAAATCGACCGCGACTCTTTTTGGCCACTCAGCCTATAATATAGACACAAGCAGGCTAATCGGGGTTTCGTGTCAGGCAGCCATAATGGAAATGAGTCGCATATCTGATGACATTACAAGAAGCGCCTCTCGCTAGATTGCTCGATTGAGCTTGGCGCAATAATCATTGCAATTACAACGTCCATAGCCCCTCTTCTTCGCACCCGTCCGTGTTCTAACTCTATTTTCTCTGCAGCTAGTCACTCAAGCCCATCGGGCAGGTTGCTCTTCAGTTATTCTGTTCCTGTTCGCAAATGCAATGCGCTTTTTTTTTTGTTGTCCAAAGGACTGGTATGTGGATGATGAAATGATACACCGCAAACGGCAGTCCTCAGAGGCACTATTAAATAGCGCAGTTTATATATGCGCATCACTAATGCCGCGCTTCGATCAACGTGAACTGTAATAGATGCGCGGCGCAATTAGGCACGCATTTATGACTCGTTGCTGGTAAAGACAACGTGCCGAGGTTTTCGCTTGGCCTTAGGGCGATACTGTGGCTTCGTGGCTAAGATGGTCTGTTGCTGGGACCAATGTGGCGGGTTCTTGCAAAGCCGCGGTGGCTGTACAGTTCCCACTGAAGGCACACACCTGCTTTCCCCCCTCTCCCCTCTCACAAAAAGGTCATCGAGGACACGTAAGAACCCCTGATGAGTTCTGATGAGTTCTGAATGCGGATGCATTAATGCCCAATCGGACGCCGCTGAGTGCTCCTTGGAATTCGTCGGGCGTTGACCAATACATATGTGCTGCGCCTCGCTTGTAATGCGTGATTTAGGCTTGAGAGAGTATGGTTTGGTTATTTTGACGTCGCAGCCAAACGCGAATGGCGGAATCGGCGGTGGCAACGCTTAGTTTAGTGAGTGGAACAGCACCTGCAAACACCCGGCGCCACCTCTCTTTCAGCACTATAGTACACTCTGACATTCTTTTGACCAAATACCGAAACCGACTTGCCGTTTGACCTCTGTCGCTTTGAGGCAGACGATGGTTGCAATTCTAACGGCGTGAGTTCGATCACAGGCAATTCTAAATGTGGTTTTTCCAGGTAATATCTTTCTTTTTTTGCGTAAAAGTGTTCTAAGAAATTAGCACACATTTTCTCTTAAATAACGGTGGTTCGGCATGATTTAGGTTACTTTGGGTAGAGAGAGAGAGAGAACAATCTTTAATGAGTCTGGCGATGTCAGCCGACCTAAGCCGCCTTGGTTGCTACGCCAGATGAATGCGGCGACAATGATAATTGTAATGATGAAAATGAACGCACATGATTTTAACTATTTACAAAGTCTGATCAAGGCTTGTGCCTTTTAGATAGGTCAACAAAGCTTTTGTAGCACGACCGGCACGTTTGGAAGAATTCCAGGCACCTAATACGTCCCTCAGTTCTAGTCCTGCGGAGAGCGGCCAGCCCAGAGACACTGCAAGACACACTTTGTGCGTACTAAATCGTGCACAGTCACATATTAGGTGTTTCAGATCTTCACGCACATCACACTCTGGGTACGGTGGCGAGGTGGATTGGTTGATTTTGTAACAGTAGTATCGCGTGTATGCGACGTTCAACCGCATACGGTGGAGTACTGCTTCATCATGGTTCGATATTCCAGATGGCATGCTAAAGTTACAGCGCGGGTCGATAGAGTGGAGGGGCGCGTAATGACGGGATGCGTCTGTCCAAATCGAACGCTGCATGCTCCATGCCACACTGGATGCAAGTGCTGAAGCATCTTTCCGAAAAAATGGTACGGCTACTTGTGGTCCACGTTGGTTATGCGCTATGAATGCTACAGCGTCCGCCTTCATATTTCCAATTATTCCGCAAGGGGCAGGAAGCCACTGGAGTGTTATTTGATGACGCGCCTGCAGAGATTGAAGATGCAAAGCATGTGCATCAAGCACAAGCTGATCTTTCGGCAAAGAAGCCAGACTTTGCAGTGCAGCCCGAGAGTCCGTGAAGATGGCCCACACGCGTGCAGGCTGCTCGATGATACGATCCAAGGCCAGCCGCAGAGCTGCAAGTTCGGTAGCCGTAGATGAGGTTTTGTGGCTTAAAATGGCATAGAGGGTGGTGCGAGATGAAGGTATCCACACCGCGACAGTGGATGATGTGGATGACACCGATCCGTCAATGTACAGATGTGTGTGTACTCCGTATGTGTGGTGGATATATTCAAGGGCAATAAACCGCAGAGCGGCAGACGGAATATGCTCCTCGCTAGAAATTCCGGGCACTGTGGTAGCTATTTTCATGGCTGGGAACATCCAGGGCGGATGCAGAGGAAGAGCTGGCGGCTGGTAATGATGCGGCAGGAAGTCACGCACTTCAGATACTGAACTTGGCGCTAAAGGGTGATCACATTGCCTTGCCACAGTCCGCAGTCGCACGCGAAGAAGCTCCTGCGTGCCGAGAGCCAAGAGTGACAGGCGTCGGTACTCATCGTACTTTATGCCTATATTTACTTTATGCTTTGCACTATGCCGAAGTTTCAGTTCTGTTCGGTAGGGGAAACGGAATGTCGTCGACCTGGTGCGTGGACTCCGTGCTTTCCTCGCATACCGGAGGCCTGGGTTCTCGTGTTCTCACTGACGGCGTCTGTAACGCGAAAACGCCGAAGTGAAAGAAAAAGACGCTTCCGTAGGCCGGAATCGAACCTGGGTCCTTTGCGTTATGAAGCTGGCTACTACATGAATGCTCTATTTCGACATGGGCGAACCGGCTTGGAAAACTTATACGGCAACCAAACCATCCGTCATGAGAAAGCTTCAACCATCGTCGTCGTTTGACGGAGGGGTACATGATTTATTGTTTTTCCGTCATCGGCCATGTTAGGAGCAATTTACCTGCTACAAACGCTGACCCCGCCTTGTTCTTACGGTGAATTGTTTAATTATTCCGCATTAAAGCAGCCCGGCCTAAGCATTTTAGCACTGTTGCAATTTGATGTCCGAGGTATTAAAAGGACTCATTTCATTGGTGCTGGGCGGCCACGGAAATGTTTTTTGTCATTCAGGAGGCTTTAACTGAATTATTGATTCATTCTTCAGTTCCGTTGATTTATAGATCTAACATTAAAAAAATACATCCCGAGCTTGACTGCGGTTTTTACTGTAGACCCAGTGAAACCCTAATAGTTCCAGACATTAGTACTGAATTATTTCAGCTGGAAGGGGGGATAAGGAATTCCGTATAGTGTTTCTGGGCTTCATTTAATACGCCATAACACACGCCTCCACATCGCGTTTAAAAACCAATGCAACACGGGTGTTTTTAAGACCTTT
>NW_027526460.1:110678225-110766541 GCF_048455015.1 Haemaphysalis longicornis
TTTAAGACCTTTAAGCGCAGAGTCACAGAACTTAAATGTCACCGTTGAGCTGCGGAAAACTCTTGTCTTCAAAGGTCAAGTTTGTAATAACTCTTCCCTCGTCTCAGTTTTGTATCACTCAATCTACGTCTGCAGAGTAACATTGTACGCTCGACACCGAAAACGCAAAAAAAAAAAACGACCTTCTGGAGCCTTATTACCCATTTCGGTCTGGGTGTTGTTTTAGTTTTTGGTCCGGCTTAACTCCAGCAATATTTATTTTTGCTAAGTCAAGAGAACGAAACTTCGTAGCAGCAGACGCCAACAGATGCGGGTGAACACCGCAAGGTTTCACTGCGTTGAGAAATGTGTATATCGGCGGAAGTCCTTAGAGTTCGAGTGGAATTTGAAACTTCAGACGCCACTGCACTGTGATGTCATTTCTACGCCCGTGTAGCAGGGGTATATAGGTTTAGGGCGGCATATCATTATTTTCGTAATTAGCACAATCGTCGGAAGCCCAACCCGTGGCCACCGGCGGCCTGAATGACATTAATTGGGCCGGGGCTGGTGTATAAAAAAAACAAACAAACAAAAAAACACCCAAAGAGGTGACGTTTATGAATGCGCACTTGCCCATTTCCTTGAAGCTATAAGCAACCTTACACAAAACGGAACGTTTTCGTCTTTCTTTTTTCTTTTTCAATTAGGCACAGTTGCGGTTTCGACTAATAAAAGCATGTCCCTTCATTTAATCATTGCAACCTCCCAGCGTACCTGCCGTCTTTGCTGCTGCCATGTGAGGTCGATTACCTAAACACGATAATAGCACCAATCAAGTTCACGTGGAATTTTAACGGCGCACTTTCGGTTCATTTGGCTTACGAGAGTTTACCCGATTAGGCTGGTAAAACAATTAATCGTTATTAAAGCATTAATCAGTTAACCGAAGGTTAAAGAACCAATCGTTAGCCTCAGTTTCGGTAATGAAGGAATAACTAATTCTGCAACGAAGAACAGTCGCGTTTTATTAATGAGAAAACATTAGTTAACTCGGTGCGTCGGAAATCCGGCATCCCTGACGCAAGGACGGCGCCCGAAACGGCCGACTACTCAAAGAATAAAAAGCGTAGTAATTGAGCTGCAAAGAAAGTTGGTGAATTTGGGTCTGGGTCTATTAGAGTTACCCAGGTGCCTCCGGAATGCGAGAGTGGTACTCTTCACAAAGCCGTTCACAGCGGCCGTTGCCGCTGCCGCACTCTCTGCTTTTCCACTTGGACGTGCGCTTTCAAAGCGTTGCTCTTTTTCTGTAGAATTACTTGGGATTGAGCGAGTTGGTTGAACTTGGTTCATGAGCACGAGGACGTGGGTTCGATTCCCGGCCGTGGCGGCCGCTTCGCTGATGGAGGCGAAAAGCAAAAACACCCGTGTGCACGAGTCAAAGTTAATCCGAAGCCCTTCACTACGGCGCGCCTCATCGCCTGCGTTGCGCCGGCGCGTTAAACCCTGCAATCAATCAATGAACTTGGTTCATATCGACCACAAAGTTCCGCTTGAACAGAAAACAAGGACGGTAGTAAGAAAACAGGGACACAATGCGGCATTGTGTCCGTGTGTCATTTTGCTCCGTCCTTGTCTCTTCGGTCAAGCGGAAATTTGCAGTTGCTTTTTTTCTTTGTGTTTTATTTTTGAGGCACGCGCTATGAAACTACGTGCCGTTTCGGTGATACAGACAAAGCCGTATAATGGTGAGCGTGTTTGTATTGAATGGGTAGCACAATTTTGCATTAAAAACAATGCAAGCCGAGCAAGTGCCCGAGGTTTACGCAGAGAGAGAGAGAGAGAGAGAGAGAGAGAGAGAGAGAGAGAGAGAGTGAGAGAGAGAGAGAGAGAGAGAGAGAGAGAGAGAGAGAGAGAGAGAGAGAGAGATTATTGGTCGCGCAACTTTGATGTAGGAGGAGAGGGATGGCCGAGAATCTAGGCCGATTATGTGTCTGAAGATCCAGCGCTGCGAAAAGTCAGAGTGGATCTTCTGTCTCCGTATCAGGGTATAATCACTTGACCGAATGGATCTTTCATCTCGATGGATCTTCCGTGTCGCTATACCTTCAGGCCTTAAGCTTTCTCTCTTTCCCGGTCTTGGCATTCTTCCAGAGGTGGAAGAACGCCAAGACCGGGAAAGAGAGAAGAGTATTTTGAGCAAGTTTCCAAGTTATCTGGTGGGCATAGAGCAGCAATTTTTGGCTGAGGTACTTTGCGACGGCCTAATCTAAGTACTGGATGTGTTGGTTGACTTCGAGCATTGACAAACTTCGAGCATGACAAGCATTTAGGATTTCGAGAAACGTTGAAAAAAGTGTTGCAGGGTCCCTTTAGGCCAGCTGAAGCTTTCAAAAATTTAAATTCATATTGCTTTCAGGGTGAGTGCGTACCGGTCACATTTCACGCAGAAAATGTATACAAGATTGCTTTTTCAACATATGCAGCGCGTTTCAGCAATGGGAGGGCAATATGGATGGCATTTTCTGTCAAGTGACTGTCATGGGAAGGCTTTAAACACAAAACTATCTTCGTTTCAGTTGACTAGGATTCGTCACCAAAACGTTTACGTAGTAACTTGGCGTCTCACGTTTAATTGAGACGTCGAATTTAGTACTTAAAATCGTTCATTCATATCTATCGATGAATTAAATCTGGTACTCCCTTCACCGAAATTTACTACTGCTAACGGCTACTACTACCTACCACATTTTACACTTCCTCAAACTGATCGGCAAGGAGTACAATATTGCAGTGCTTGGTGTTGCGCGAAATTATCCCTAACGACAGTACTGTGACGTCCCTCTGAGCTTTAAATAACGTTACTTTCCTCTTAAAGCTCGGTGCAGAAGAGTATTGATCGCTTGTATTAAATGCAGAGCATTTCTTTAACTCACATGTAGCGTCCGATGTCCGTCCGCAGCAGCTCAGCGCGCAGGCGCGCCCTCTCCCCCACTCCTCCTCTCCCGCATCACGCTACCCTCCTCGCTCTCAACACCAGGTCCGCACCCCTCCCCCTACACAATATAAAAAAATAATACTTACCGGCGCCTGGTTTCGATCCCACGACCCTGCGGGCGGAACGCAAGGTACATGGTGCTCTACCCACTGCGCCACAAAGCCGGCACAGAATGGAAGGCTACGAACACGCCTTATATCCTTGACTCATTCAAACTACGTCAAGAAGCTGCTGATAAGCTGCTGATACAACGCATTCACTGCCTGTGGGCGGAACGCGAGGTACATGGTGCTCTTCCCACTGCGCCACAAAGCCGACACAGAATGGGAGGCTACGAACGCGCCTTATATCCTCGACTCATTCAAACTACGTCAAGAAGCTGCTGATACAACGCATTCACTACCACCAACTCCCCAAACACTAAACGTTAACGCAATACACCCACCCCCTATGCGACGCATTTACTCGAGTCCCCCTCGCGGGGAGATGGGCGCTTGTATTTTTTTTATAAATGGCTTCAAATAATACGAATAGTTTTCTAGGTTTCTTTTTGCAGTTTCCAATCACAAAACTTTACCATTCCTTCCCAAATAAAGTTGAGAGAAATGCGAAAGCTTTCTGACATCAAAACTGCGTCAAAAGTGCGTCCAAGCTTTCCCTAAAAGTGCGTCTAACCTTCGCTGAAAGTGCGTCCAATCGATCGTCTAATCTTCAAAGACCCAAATCGCACACACAGAACGAACTTATGCGACGATTTTTGCCCACTAATTAAATGCTCCTACGAAAGATCTTAATGTATGAATTAAGGTATGATACAGAGGTACACTATTGTACTCCCTCTTCATGATCGACGCGTGTACTGTCGAATCTAGAACCGTTTCTTTTTTGCGATTTTCGACTAACCGATTTGGCATAATGGAAGCCCAGTTTTCACGTATACGCGCCACGTACAGAGATCTTGAGAGAGCTTTTTGGTCGACCAACCGGTCTATGGGGCAAGACATTAGGTTTTTAACAGGACGCCGTCAGTCCACAAACAAAGCTTCCGCTATAAAACACATTGAGCAGTGCCAGCTCCAAGCCAATCACCGCCGATTTGTCTATGACGTCGCAGAATCTTGTTTGTGCGATTGGTGGCCAGCGACTAAATCCACCGTCAGGGAACATGACTGGACTATTGTAATGGGGCGTTTATTTTCGTTTAGTCACATGGCTTGAATGCTAGTGTACAGTTAATACACCGATAACTATGCTTTTAGTGCTGGTCCACAGTACGCTAGTTATGTTAAAGGGAACAACATTATGTTCGGTCTACATAGGCGCTTTAATAGCAATTTTCATTTAAGTGGACATATTTGGAACTACCCGCTTCCTGAATGCTCTCATGGAGAATTTCATAGCCCTGACAAAACAATGGTCAGGCAGAACACTCAACATTTCAATTCTGCCCAGCAGGTAGCGAAAATCGGACCAATTTACTAAATCTGCTGTCACTGGTTTAACCTACAAAACGCGGTAGAACGTTTATACCTTTGTACTCACGGGGCCACAGCTTTCACTCAGGCTTCAGACGGCGAACGGAAAACTAGACCATATATCTGTTTAGAATGAGACAAACTGAGTCCCAATAAACCCACTGTGTTTATTGGGACTCCGCCGCCATTCTGCGTAATTGAAAGCAGATTATATTAACGATGACATTTGTTCTTGTGCCTGTGACAGAGTTGTTTCCTGTTTTCATAGTCCCTGTAAGGGACCTTTTAGCTTAAGCTGTAAAGTCTCGAACTCAAATGGAGTTTTCTCGGGGCCTAATTGTTATACTGATTAATATCAGTTCTACGATTATCAGTTCTATTCTTGAGCACCGTGCGTTGGATGGCATTTTTTTGCTGGCGTCAAACATGGTACCTGCCAACATTGCTGCCCTTTTTTATTTACAAACATCTGAGGGCACGCGGACACTTCTAATAATCCTCCCTGCACAGCAATTCGGTTCCAAAACCCCGAGAGAGACAAATTGAGTGTTAATAATTTATGCACACTGTAACGTATGTCTTCATATTGCAATTATACGTACCGCCAGCGCCCCTCCACTTACATTCAGTACTAAGTAGCACGTATATATATAGAATAAAGATAAGCGTAATGGACACAAGTAACATTAATAAATATTTCTCGCACTAGGAAGAAACCTTCCTAATTCAAGACATGGTTTCTACTAGTGAGTGCAGAACCCCAGGTAGACACCAATAATGAATTTCGGTTTCGTAACTTGTCAAATGTACGAAAACAAACTAGGCATGTTTAATTTGATAACGCCGGCGTCTCGAATAACTACAAGTTGCTTAATAGGCTCATCTCATTCCCCTTCGTCTGTTTGCACTCAGACTCGTGTTACTTATGACCACAAAAGACGTTTATTCAGTCATCGCGCTCAAAAAAAAAAAAAAAAAATCGCCACACAACAGAGCTCCGCAGAAAGTCCGAGGAAGACTGAACGACAATTGAAGGCAAGAGTGAAGTTCATATATTAAATGATCGATGTCCATTGGATTATTTTTCATCTCTACAAGACACATTTGTCCTATGCTGCAAGACAGCGAAGCAGCATCAGGAAATAATTAGGAATGCCTACTGCACGTAGTGAGATGGCGTTGACTGTGGTGTCGCCTCAGGCCGCACTTTTATGACGCGGCGACGCAGTGACAAGACTATAGATCAACCAACAAGCTTCTAGGCAGAACCGGTCTGCCCATCTCGCAGCCTTGCCCCGTTAGTTGCGCAAATTTTGTCTAGAACTAACCCACCGCGTTACAGCTGCCTCCAATATGATGGGGGCTAACTAGAAGGCAAACACAACGATAAGAAGGAGGGGTGAGCGCCTGAACAATTCGTCCTTGTGCTGACAGCGGAGCACCACAGTAGCGCCTTGGTGTCGCCGACAAGGCCCATTCAACGCGACAGGCGAGCAAATATCACATCGTTGTAGACCCTTCCGTCTGCACCAACTGGTCGGCACTCTTATTCACGAAATGACGTCTAGCTACGCCCGTGCTCGTACAGAGTTCGGGCAAATTGCGGAAGTTCTTTTAGTTAACTGATAATGTTATTCGACCGGGGGCTGAAGCAATGCGCTAGCCGATGTCCAATTGAGTTCTTCAATGGGCAGAAGTAGCTTCATGAAGAACACTCTCGCGCTGTTGGCAATACGACGCTCACAAAACATGAAGTCCAAACCTGGAATGTGCTTATGACATTAAGGGCAGTAAGCGAACACAAATAAGGCTTAGTTCTTCTTCACACAGCAATGAGTCCGCACAAGTTAACTACCACTTTCCGTGCTCACTGATGAGCGGTCGCCACCTCACTACCACTGTGTCTTCCTCATCTACCGCACCTGGACTGTCCAAAGAACGTGGCACAGGCAGGAAGCGCGATTTGGGCCGCAAGTATTGCATAGGCTGCGTAAATGCATTCTTGTACACCCGGGACGGGGTCGCGCAATATCAATCTACATCCGCAGGCAGCGGGCCCGCAATCACTTGCACGTGTTTTCGCGCACTTTCTCCGCGCACGTGTCGCAACGCACGAAGCAGCACCAGTGGAACTTGCAGTGGCACTGGTTAGTCCTGGTTCGGTACCGGGTCTCGTATCCGCGGCCACAGCACAGAAAGCGACAATTGTCCGGTCCTGGCGACGTCACGTTGCAGAGCCGGCCCGCCGTACCAGCCGAGCCCCGCTCTGCGTCCCGTACGCAGTAGTTGGGCGAGTCTTCCAGAAACACGAGGTCGCGCGGCTTGGGCTGCACCACGATGTCCGCCCAGGGGAGCTCGTATGAGGAGTCCGTCGGGTCGTCGAATAACGCGCCAGACGTCGTCTTCGACGACGCACGTCTTCTGGAAGACGGCGAGCCGGTCGTCGCGGCTCTGGCGGCCGTGGGAGGTCGCAGGTGCTTCTCGTGGAGCTTCAGGTGCACCGGTCTCCGGCGGTTCGGGTCCAGGGCGGCCCTGGAGCGGCCGTAGTAGGGCAGAGTCCGCTTGGCGCGCCGGTACCGCTCCACCAGGTAGTCGCCCACGTGGCTGAACGGAGGCAGGCGCTTCCAGCAGGTCTTCAGCGAGCACGACCCGGACACGCCGTGGCACTTGCACTCGGTCAGTAGGGTGAACTTCACTGCCTGAAAAAAGAGGACGGGAGAGCGTCATTGACGAAGACGTATGAACGCGAAGGCGGGCAGAGTGCCTTCCTTCCAGAGTTTATCAGAAAGAACTAGTCGGCTCTTTTGTATCTTCTATGAAAGCCTCCTTAGCATTTAGTATACGTCTTCGGATTTTTCATGCCTTAAGGCGTACAGATGAAGTTTCCCCAGGCCATGTGCGTGGTGTTGTTGAAGCGTTCTGGCACAAGGTGTGTGAAACCCGTTAGTTTCAAGGGATTCAAAATAAATTGAGAGAACCATGATATCATTGGGCACGTAGCTTTGTAAAGAGCCAACAAGAACAAGATCGTCCCTATTTTGTAACAAAAAAGAGATACAGAAAGAGGACGTAAAATCGTCCTCTTGTCGTGGTTATGACGTTACGGGCAGTAAAGGAACACAAACAAGGCTTAGTTCTTCTTCACACACCAAAAAGTCCGCCCAGTCTTTTTCACTTTCCATGCTCACTGATGAGCAACCGCCACCTCGCTACCACTGTGTCTTTCTCGTCTTCCTCGTGTGGACGAGAAGATCCTCTCGTCCACAAGAGAATTAGGACAATTTTAGAATTTTATATACAGAAAGAGGACAATCCTAGAATTAAAGTCACTCGGACTACCGTTATTTAATTCAACGAGAGCAAGGAAGCTGAAAGCGACTGATGACATATCCAGTATTATGAGCTGCCTACGAGGGACTGACATGATCGCACAGGGGAGTGTCACACGTTAGTGTTCGGCACAAAAGAGCGCGCTCTGCCCTGCGGAGACCGATTTACACGTAATGTCCCGTCCAAAGCAGGCGGTATAAATGGGGCCCCACAGTGCAAAAGTTGACTCAAATGCGCCTGCGAGAATATAAAATGAAAAGTACTTATTTCTTTCAAAGTCACGACAAATGGGCTAGTTGGTGCTGTTTCATGTAAAATTGCGTTAACAAGGTCCAAAACAGCCCTGTGTTCTGTACTTATGTCGGCGCCATCGCAACGTAGCGCATACTTGATAAAGCGCCCTGCCAGTTGAGACTCGCGGCAGCGTACTCATCGCTCTTTTGAGGTCCTCAACTTCTTTGTTGCTTCGTTGCGCCGTGTGAGCAGTCTGTGTGGGGACGCTTCACGCTCCGATTTTAGCCTTAAGTCTCAACTATCACGGCATCTAGTGTCGTACGCTCGAATTGGCGACGAAATCCAAGATTCTGAAAGAGGGAAAACGAAGAGGGAAAACGTTCTGCGGACTGATAACAATGCTGTTCTTGGGCTTTTTTAGGGCCGAAGCCCCTTAGAAGATCTAGCCGTCGGCGTCTCCTGTCGTCATCTCATGTAGTCACGGTACTAAAACACCGGGACACTCATTTTCCAACGCCCTGTGCTAGGACGTTTCATATCCGTGAGCAAAAACACGCACTAAAAGAACACACCGGAAAACTCGTTTTCCAACGCCTCGCGCTAAAACGCTTCGTGCTTCAAAGACACGAGACTTTTACAGTAAATCTGTATGCCTGTACCGCCACGGTTTCATCTCCGTGGGCAAGAACGCCAAGGGGCCAAGAATGCTCTTATACACTGCATGCTTCGCCCCTTCCCAGGTTTCACGATAGTGGAGATAGCACGGGATGTTTTAATTGGAAGTTCGCTTAAATGTGAAATCTTTTGCAGTCCCCGTGGATTTCGTATTAACGAGAGTGGACTGTATTGAATACAAGTTGGCGTAGTTCGGGGCCTGAAAATCGCGGCTTCGAGCCAACACGCACTTGGCTGGCGACGCCTCGCAGCATACCAACACGGCAGTGCTTACAATCAATGCGGTGAAGCTGCACTTGATTGCAACGTTTCGACAGGGGTACCTTCTTGTTTACAAGTCTGTTGCCGCTCCGTTAACGGGAGCGAGTGCTGAAAGATGGTGTCTTCGGCACATTAGTTTCAAATTTAGTGCGGTGATATGGGGTGGGATGGGACAGTTGAAAAGAAGGTTGTCCGGCCAGAAGTCTGACAGATATTGCAACGTTGAGCATGCTTCGCCATTTGTCCCGTGCAACACAGGAATTGTGTACTCATTGCTATTATCATGTGACAACCTATATATCGGCCAGTCAGGCAGGTGCATCAATGTTCGACTGATGGAACACCGGAGGTCGCTCAAGAACAACCCTCATGTGCACATATCACTCGACATTGCGCGACCCACAAAGATAAGGCCCAGGCGCAATGCTGTCCACTTTTTGAAAACACCAGCGTATTGTGGCAACACAATCACCAATTGACATTTGATATAATTGAAGTCTTTTATATACGAAAGCACGATGATAAGTGTGTCAGCCACGCGTCGGTGGCACTACATGAAAAGGAATTTCAGTCCTGTCAAATGCATTAACTTGGGTGTTTTGCGGGTTGGTTGTTGACTATGTACAATGTAATCTTGTGTTTTTATAATCGTAATCCTGTGACCGTTGTGTTTATCAAACTGCACTTTCGGGGGTTGACCTGGGCACGGGTTCTTTCTGAGCATATATTTCTGTTTACGCCTAATAAAGTCAGTTGCGAGTAGCGCCGTCGTGTGTCTTCTCTTTTGTGTCGCGTTTTAAGCGCTACTTACAATGACTTTCTCTTGTCACACGGCGGGCTGATTGGGCGCCGGAGAAGCGCTGGTACGAGGAGCAATCGCGCGCTTGCTGAGGAGGTGGCGCCCTCTCTTGGGTTGAACCGGATTGAAGCAATTAAATGAGAGAAAAACTGCCCGTAAGCTGTCTTCGTGTCACACGCCGCAGCATGCTAGAAGTATGCTTTACAGGAGGAAACCTGGTGTTTGAAATCAATTTTGATATAGAACTTAACAAATTTCTTTTACTAATGCAGCTAAATGTTTAAATAATTTCAGTAGTTTATTTTTGACAGGCTTTATCCATTATACACTTGTTTTTTGACCATTGTTTGACGACTTGATTTACCGTGACGGCCTGAGACGACGACGACAGGAGACACCGACACTCCTAACCCCTTAAGGGGCTTCGCCCCTAAAAAATGTATTCATTCAAAGCCAGAATTTGCGTCTACATTGGTGATATCTAACATTCCACACCCTTCACAGTTTTCTGCCCATTTCTGTCACAGCGGCCTTGGAACAACTTTTTGGTCCAGTTTCTATAGCCCACGGAGCCGGATGGTAGGCGGCACATACTCGAATAAATTATTTTGGACACGGCCGAAATGCCGAGAATCCTCGAGCTGCAAGGGGCAGTGGACCGACACAGTAAATCTTTGCGTGGACGAATTCCAAATGACCTTCAGAGAAAATCGTTTGAACGACGTGAAACCTTATTGAGATTCAACGAACCGAAGTGGTGATCGTGGTTCATGTTCACGCGTGTTTCAGGCGTAGTGGTGATTGTGATAGCATGCGTCACATCTCTGCTGCGAAGGGCCTTTGCAATTAGAGTTTGTGCCGCAGCGTGGCAACAGCTAGGAGACGATTGGACTAGCATTGTTGTAGGAGGCACGGAAGGGGTGTAGAACTTTATGAAAGCGTTGAGCAGGTTTCATTAATGTATTCCAGATCCCGGCCCCAGCTAAACGTTTGCCGGGGTGATTTCCCTTAACTAAATACGAAAGCGACAAAAACCAGACATATAGGAACACACGAGTGGACGTTTTAAAGTTTCGATGAGATCATTATAACCCTGGAATAACAATACTGTCATGAAGCCATCGTTTTGTTGTTGTTCTTAAGTTTCCGGGTGCTCCTTCCGCTACCAAGGCCCTTTTACTAAGAAGTGTTTGGGCGCGCCTTACCCGGTGATCGCTCTTGAGAGTTGAGGTCGGCGTTGTACGTTCCGCGCCCACCGCGATGCATACACCGCTTTTGGATGCAAAGACCGTTTCTGTTCCGTACACTTTTTACTTTATAGTTTCGGGTAAAGTACTTCGTGTGATGACACTATTTCTTTTCTCCGGAATGGGCGCTCTCCAGCTCGCATCCCCGCAAGTAGTCCGTTTTCGTGTGGAGAGAGCATAGCTGATTGAAGCTAGGAAGACTTTCCCTAATTGTCAGTAAATGTAGTCGCCGGAATGGCCCTTTTTTAGCCGCATGGATACGGCTGAAACGGATATAAGCCCGCTTTACCGGTTCGAGGGGGACTCTCACGAGAGTCATTCGGTGTATGCTCGCCGGCCGTCGTCGGGGCCACATGCGGCGGACCTTGGCCGAGTCAACTCTGTTCAATAAAGTATCACTGATCGCTGTTCCTGTTTCGCCTGTATTAAGTGTAGCGTTTTAATTCTGTGCCTTACACGTTACTGAATGTTAGCAGGAATAATTCAAACAAGCGAACTTCATAACTTCAAAAACCCGTCGATTCTTTCGTCACGGCAGCACCGCGCAACTGTAGCTTAAACGGCGACGTACCTACTCCTCCACAATATGTTTCGCAAAGCATAGAGGCATCTCGATTAACTTTCCGTTGATTGCAAGACGCTTCGGCTTCGTTGAGGTTAGGGGTGGTTGCACTTAAAACAACTTCCTCTCCGGGCATCTGCAAGTTCTCGTCAAGGGAAGATTCGCAACGCCGCCCTGTTGGATTACGCAGGCTAACGACAATTTGAATCTCAGCCTTGCGCAAGGTGGTTCGCGCTAGTACAGAGCCTACCGCTGCGTGCAGGGCGCGGTATGCAGCGTGCTCGCTACGGAAAGAAGGGCCCCGCCGAGCGAGTTGATGGCGTGTGCGTGGGCCTCGTCCCCCGCAGATGAGACTTGGTCTCGCCGCCGCCGCCACCGGCCGAGATGAGCGATCCGAGCTGGCAGGACGGCAGACGGCCGGCACACGCGCTGTGGGAGGAGGCGCGGAGAAGGAATGCGCACGTGCCCGGCTGCCGACGGCAACTCAGACAGCGTTGACGACGAGGCACGCCAACTGTCGCGGCCCGAGGCACGGACGACCCCTGTGTGACCGAGTTAATCGCCTCCGCATCTCAAGACTGCGGATCGCTGCGGCCCAGCTGATTTCCTGTTGGGGCACGAAGTCTGCGCAGTTTCAACTCGAAACGAGGGGAACGAGTCCGGAGATTTGGGTTTGGTTTGACTTCTGGGGCATAAATTAGGGGGAATCGCGAGGGTACGTGGGCGCACGTTTGAGAAGGTTTAGAGTGCAATCGAATGGAAATTCTTATTTTAAGGGCCACTGGATTGAGTTGTGAGTACTGACTGCTGACACTAAGTAAGTTAGCTTTTCGCACGCAAGTCGTGCTCTGGTTTTTTAGGCGAAAAGTAATCTGGTGCATTTCTTCATAGCATCGGTGTTTTTGGTATTGGTATTGCCTGGGGCGCATTGTTTAAGACGCTTGACTGCCAACCGAATGTTCAAGCAATACTTCCTGCACAATCCGTTTGGATCTTGTACAAAACAGGATCGATCGATCGATCAATCAATCAATCAATCAATCAATCAATCAATCAATCAATCAATCAATCAATCAATCAATCAATCAATCAATCAATCAATCAATCAATCGATTACCTGAACCATTTATTTTCATTCAATAAATAATTTCAATCAAAGAATTAATGAAGCTGGCATAGCCATTCGCACCCGCCTTGTAGGAGTCCCTGAATATTTTTTTTTACAAGAAATGTTCCTTTAAGAATTCTTGTTGACTTATTCCATCCTCTTCATACAATTTTGTGACATCGGCTGTAACGACGTCCTTATGGGTTCAATGCATTTAAGAGACCTAAAATAGGTCTAATCTTCATAAAGTGCGCTTTAGGGAACGTAAAGTTGACAACGACTATGAAATAAATTAATGCGAGAATAACCAGATGAGTGTGTGGAAACCCGTGTTGCGGTAAGCCACCCCCCCCTCCCCTTTCCCCCCCCCCCCCCCCCCCCTGCGGCGTCGAAGGGCTCCTGGTACGTTTGCTTCCAAGTTTTGTAAATAAGCACAGCCTTTCACTACATCATGAAATGCAACTTTACGTTTGCGGCTACACAATGCACGCAACGATTCACTTCTGTGCTCTTTAGGAATGAAGTCATAAAGGTACTTGCACTACCGTTAAAATATACGAAATTTCCGAAAATCGCCAACCAAATCCCTATTATCAAATTAATAAAAATACATGGTTCATGGGGCCACTAAACTTGTAACTTGACAAAACAAAAAATGTAACCTGAAATAACTCACGAGCTATCACGACCAGTTTAAGGCTCCGCGCAATTTTTAAGTACCCTGCAAGTTAGTTTCAGATAACTTTGCTGTTCCTCTCCACCATACTCGGAGTCAACATCGACGCTTAAATTTGAAGACGTACGTTGACATCAACTTTGGCCTCAGATCACAGGAAGAAATTTGTGAGCTAAAGCTCTTTCCGGGTTGCTTGGAAGAGCAGTGTAGCTAGTACGTTCCTCCACCGTAATTAAGGTTCCTGCGAGTTGCCTCTTCATGGTCCTAAATGCGACTCTCTGAAAAGGTGTTTGAGCACACTGAACAAAAGCGGAACAAATCATTTTTGGAACTTGCCAAAGTAGGGTTCGTAAGAAAAGAGGCTAGTACTATAAATATAATAGGAAGATGTCCCTGTCAAATCTCCCGAGTGGGTTCGTTCCAAGGGATTAAAGAACATCGTCATCGTCGTCGTCGTCGTCGTCGTCGTCATTCGAGCGCGTGGGTCAAGTTGGCTTTGCCGCCACGCATTTTGGCGTACGCCACCACCGACGGGGGAAGCCACCCAATACAAGCTTCGCTTGAAAAATTCCTCGGGGCAATTAAGTCTGCGTACGTGCTTTGCTGCCGTCTGAGCTTGGACTTTGACTCGTAGGTGGAGTGCACTTTGATTGTTGACCCTTGGACTTTGCAGTGTCTTTGACTTTGACACATCCCCATTTCATTTTTGCACGCTAGAGAGCTTCGCGTTTCAAACATCGTCGTCATTAGGCGGAAGGGATTTGAATGCTTTCTTTTCACTTTTTACAGCGGTGGACATTTTGCATACCAAACAACGCCGCTTTCTCGCACAATGGCGAACTTAAGGCCTTCGAATTTAACAAATCCGCGAAGCAAAGCGACTCCAGCGTTTGCTTGGGAAATCAGTAAAAGACGATATAGCAGCGGTCATTGATCGTCTCCGTGAACTTCGTGTTAAGCGTGAGCTGCTCTAATTACATTCTAGGGAAAAATGTTTTGGCTATTTTTACATTTTGTGCTTTTTACGATGTACGCGGCTAATATAATTTCCGCTGATATATATTCCGTCAATTATCACTCCTGATAGCTCCAACTCGATACAAGGTTTCATAGTAATTACCATCATCATTACTTAAGTTTCTTTTATCATCATTCCAATGGTGGTTTTTATTTTCGCGATCACGTTTGTGGAGCCAGCACCCACCCCAAGCCAGCACCAATCTTCACAGCCCGTAAAACCAAACATACCGGGAATGCCTTCGAAGAAGATAGCATATTTTTTCCTCCGCCTTATAGATCGAGGCCTGACGAAATAATTGCTGGCATAGCTTCATGAACCACGCCGCCCATGCGGCGGCGCTCGAAAACACGAACTCTGGGAGGCGGCCCTACGACGATGATTTTATCACCGTGCTTCGCTTTTTATGGGCGACCTGCGAGCAGAATTTATGGCGACCGGCTAGTCGTGTATGTTGTGTCTATATACACGCCCGGCCAAGCTCGTAAATCAGCGAGTCTGATTCCTGCCTGCATCTATATGTGTACTCTAGAGGCCTGGAGCACAAAGGGTCGCCGCGGTGGACTTAACTCTTTCCTGTAACAAAATACGTACGAAGTAAGAAAATGGCTCGGCACCGGCTTATTTTCAGTCTCCCGATAGAAATATCTTCTTGTCAACTTTCTGGCTGGTGTGATTTCTTTTCCGGTCAATTCGTTTGTGAAGTTTTCTCTCAGTGATGCAAGGTAGTACCAGTTATAGTGTATGCGTCCAAGTCTAACAAAAAAAACGAGTTACATAGGCGCAAGACATCACAGATATTTCTTCAAGGACACACATAAGTGGACCTGTACAACACAAAGTACAACAGTAGACTGCCTACGTAATATTTGCGGTTCTGTATAGTTAACGCAGAGCGATCCGTTAGTTCCAGCTCGTGCGTAGTGTATTTGACTCGGGAACAGCAGTGTAAGTGAAGCCACGACAGTTTTTTTTACACGAATAGATGACTAGCACTTCGAACATGCACGTAAGAGCGAGAACGGTAGAACGCAAATGAAAGCAAACCGTACATAATTCAATCTGCGCTAACTATTCATAGTAAGCGTAACGCAGATTCACAAAATTGTTCTTATGCAAGAGCAAAATTCATAGAAACAATTAAGACTCTTGACGTCTGTTATAAACACTAGTCTTATACGCACGCAGTGTAATGTCTTTTACACCTGCGCGGTAGAGTCGGCGTCAAAGTACGCTTTCAAATATTCTTAGGTAAAGTTACCTGCGCGTGTTACAACCGGGAGCGGGTTGGAATCGTGCAAATACGGTATTTGCAATTTGGTATAGAGCCGTCGCCATCCGCAAAAGCTCCCGAAACGGTACAGCCAAATTTGAAAAAGAGGTGCGGCTATCATGCTATTAGCATTCTTGGAATGCTTCTCCTGCGGTTCTTTATCTACCGGTTTCTGTATAACCGCTCTGCTCTATCGGCATATTCTCACCGTTTTCGCGCTGTAGGTTGCCAATTTTACCTTCAACGCGAGTAAGCTTAGGTGTGGGAAGGGGAGAGATGATGGGAGAAACCAGAAGTAGGGTAGAGATGGGGATGGGAGGAGAACAGGAGAGGAAGGAGGGGCAGATCATCAACACAAATCTTTAACCGGATAAATGCATCACATCGACAAGTAGAAAATGACTTCTGCCTTTATTTTTAGTTCATATGCATTCTGTACATCCTGAACTTGGGCAGAGAAGTTTGTTAAAAAATTTACTCGGTCCCAGAGAGAGAGAGAGAGAGAGAGAGAGAGAGAGAGAGAGAGAGAGAGAGAGAGAGAGAGAGAGAGAGAGAGAGAGAGAGAGAGAGAGAGAGAGAGAGAGAGAGAGAGAGAGAGAGAGAGAGAGAGAGAGAGCAGCGGAGAACGGTAGGGATGCCGCCCGGAGAAAACAGCTCGTACTGCGGCTACCAGAGGTGTTCTGCAAATTGCCCTTCCGTTAGGCCGCAGAAACAAGAACGCTTGGTATTAAGTTGGCGGGCGGGGTGCTTGCTGCGTTCACGCGTCCGATATTAACGTCTCTTTGGGCCACATAAATCGCCCAGCAGCGATCCGCCTTGCGGCTCGTGTGAGTTATCTGCGATACAACGGACGCCATGACAAGCGGGCAAGTAGAAGTTAATCACTGGTTTTCGCTTGGCCCGCCCAGTGTCATATAACTTCTGTATTGGTTTTAAATCAAGGACATTCACGGAGATTGCTTGCATGTGCCTAATGCCGCGTTTATAGTGTACAAACCAGGGTAGGTTACAAGACACTTGGAAGTCTGGAGATAAAGAAATTAATGCGGGGCATACTTCTGCGAGCCCTGACAGGTTTATAAAGACGGAAGTCTGTCTTGGACGCTACCTGAACACCAAAATTGTTCTCTGTCTGCCTCTTCCCTCCGTCGATGCAACCGCGAGACCAAAAAAATTTCACCATCTTCCCGTAGGGGAACCCCCCAGAGTAGTATGCGAAGCAGCCATGGGGTCGACTGAAGTTCCCATTAGTTTTCAGTTGGTCTTTTCCGTTGACGTTCAGCTTCGCGTGCCTTCGTTGTATCAGTAGCTTCTTGACGTAGTTTGAATGAGTGAAGGACATAAGGCGCGTTCGTAGCACTTGCTCCCGTCTCGGTTTGTAACGCAGTGGGAAGAGCGCCACGTACCTCCCGTTGCGGCCAGAGAGTCGTGGGATCGAAACCGGGCGCAGCCTAACTATTTCTTTTTATAGTGGACTGCGCTGACGTCAGCCCAAACGCTGACGGGGCTGAAGAGACGCGCGTGCGCAGTAGAGGGCGGACGGCGGACAACGACAACGAGAGAGGGAGGGACACAGCCCCGAGCATGAGATGATTCGCATCTAAAAGCAGTTTCAAGAGCGATTGAACACGATGAACGCGGCACGTTGGCAGAACCGTTTCAAGCTGTTAAAACGGTTGGAATGACTCATGAATGTTCCGATTATCCAGCACAGAAGAAACATCATGCATATTTGAGTACATAATTGAGAGTACCAACGTTCTTTTAATTAAGCGTACCTGTTGGGTTGGTTTTTATGATACCAACTTTATAAAACAACGCGTTAGAGATGGTGTCAAAGAGAGGCAAGATAAAAACAAACAAACAAACCGAGATTTTCCCGAAAGGGAAACAACAGGCCCCAGCAGATGGCGCGCAAGCTTGTGAAAGCGGAAAACTTGGATTGAGCAAACCTCCCTTGTATCCACCGTGAGAAAAGCGAGAGGGGATGTGGGTAGAGGAGAGAGGGTTACGTAACAGAGGCGCCAGAAGACTGTATAGTCTTTTGACGAAATTTGCAGCGAAGCAAGCCAATACGCGGACCATTCTTAATAAATGTATTCTATTTCCCGCTGTTCCGCATGTTGAAATATCCCTTATTTTGTTTCCCCGCTGTATTAACAGCAATTGTCGTTCTTATGTCATTTGGTGGAGCCACCGCGCTGGATATCGAAGGCCCCTCTTCGAATTAGTTTCCTCGGCGATGGCGTGAGAAAGCTCCACAACTTATCTTCAAGTGACAGTACACGGTTGCGAACGCCGACTGAGCCATTTGCAATTATCAAGCAGGAACCTCTCTTTCCCTAAATTACGCAACTTGTAAGGTATTACATGCCGGCGGATACCTTGTATTTCTCCTTCCATTCGTCGCTTTCCATTTCCAGAAGAGATTCTTCTCTTCGCTCGCTCCTCAAGACGAGCCGCAACAGGACAGGTGCAAGAGCGCGGTGTGAGTGTCGCAAAAGCATGAACATTCGCCGAGGCCAAGTTCGGGGCGTCTCATGTCCAGCGAAGAGCGATTAGCATCGCTGACGCGCGGAGGCCAAGTGAGCGCGTTGCGCGATCCCTCACCTGCATGCTAAAAACATCCCACATCCGCATCCAGGGAAGCGCCGGCTGACTGGTACTTGATTCATGACTCGGCGGGCGCACAGAAGCAGATTCCGAGCGCCCTCGCATGAAAGGCGGCTCGATTATCATCGCTTGTGCAAACAAGACGGGGCGCGCGACGACGACTTGACCATGCACGTTGCGTGCGAGCCGATGCTAACCGGATCAACGAAGATTGAGCAAGCCGGCCTCCTCCGCGCAATACCACCGAGAATGGAGCACGGAGCGAGGCTTTCCCGCTCGCCGCTTCTCTTTCTCGCGAGGCTACTGGTGGGACGTTGGCGTTGTTCGACGCTGTCGAATCGCGAGCGGCGACTCCAGAGGGTGTTGAAACATCCTTCGTGTCCGCTGTAATATCTGCCAAGGCGATTCGCTTCTGGCAGAGGAGTGATCGATGGCGGGGAAGACGCCGCGCGGCGCGGCTGCGCGCATATCGCTTCCGGGCTCTTAATTGGTTCGGCCACCGATCTGACCGATTCCAGCGAGGGTGTGGTCTGACGGCGGCAAACATTGGCTTTCGCCGGGACGCCGGCGTGGGACGCGGCGGTTGCGCCGTCGTCGCCGTGCGGGCGGCCCACTCTGAGTCTGGCGGGAGAATTTATGCCTGTTCACTCACCGGCTACTATACAGTGCGTACCAAAGCGCACCCGCTTGTCTGTGGCGTACTGTGCTGTTAAATAGGTTATCCTCGCTAACGCCGGTCGTCATGCCTGGATAGTGATAATTATACGCCAGAGAAGGCTATAGCGGCTGCATCACTTGACGGTTGTCAAGGAAGTTTTAGTCCACTGCGCTGTTAGCGGGTCTTTTCCCACCATTTGTTGGTGTTTTTGCGCGAAAGCCGAGTGCCGGTTACTGTCGCCTACCTGTGCTCGGGGTTTGTGACCTGCGATGTTACATCATGCTACACGAAAAAGGGATGTTCCTTAAAGTGTGTATTATCGGCCAGCGTAGTCGTCGTCGTCGTCATCGTCATCATCATCATCATCATCAACAACAACAACACAAACAACAACAACAACAGCAAGCAATAGGTCCATTGTAGGACTAAGGCCAGCGCAGTTAACGGCGGAAAATGGCGATGGGGGGAAGGGGTGAGGCGCTTCTTGTGTCGCCTAGATCTTCACCACTCGCAGGCTGATAACTTCCGGCACGCATTGCATCGCCGTCATTTGTTCCCTCCATCGAGTTAGTGGTAATCCACTTTTGGTACCGTCTCTCGGTGGGAGCTCTGCTGGCAGTCCGCCGTGTGTAGTGTGTACTAGTTCATTCCCTTGGTTTTAGCTACGCTGCCACCCCAGCTTGCTGCCTGATCCAAGACGCTTGTATCCTCTCCCGAGGTGCGACACGTTTTACACCATGGCCCTCTCAAAAAGTGTAGTATAGATGTAATTAAGGTAATGGGAGGTCATTACATCCACTTTCTTATGTCCCAACACTTTAATTCGTTGCTTGACACCAATTTTGTGGGGCAAAAGGGTGGGGACGGAGTGCAACACCTTCTGTTTTCTTTAGGGTGTAGAATGGGTATGGAATAGGTGTTTCTCCTTTGATTACATAGGTGATTATTAAGGCCATATACCTAGCTTAAACAAAGTGGTGGTAAGCATCAAATCGACAAATGTAAAATGACTTCTGCCTTATTTTTTTTTTTAGTTCACATCGTGCATTCTTTATATCCTGAACGTGGACAGATAAGTTTAGTCAATCATTGACTCGGTCCCAGAACGAGAGAGGGAGAGAGAGGTGTACAAAACATCCCCCCCCCCCCGCTCGTATGAGATGTTTAGGTCCACCGACGTAGCTTCCCATTTTGAAGCAGTATGGTCCCCTTCATATCTGAATAAAATTATCGCTATGGTATTAACAGTTTTTACGCCATAATTATGCAGCATGCCAATCAGAGGCAGTTTCTGGAAATTATATTCTTGTTAGTAGTGACGAGATTTAAAAATTATTTAGTTAGTTAAAGAGAATGACAACACGATTTTTCCGTTCTGGATATATGGTTTGCTCGTACTAATAACAACGTATTTTATTTGGGAGATATAAAAAATAATGTCCTGAATGCACACAGTAAACTTTTCGCATCCTACGGTCACCGCTTCAATCTTCTACCAACGCATCGTTCCTGACTCCGAGAAGCTTACCCGCAAAATGCGGTCAGGCAACTTTCACCCATTCACATACTGCCAAGGACCATGCTTTGGGATTCGGTTGGCTTTTGTGTTATTGCCAGCGTCTGGCAATAACAAAAGCGTAACGAAAGCGTCAAATCTGTAACGAAAGCGTCAAATCTGTCTTCCTTCTGATATTAGTCCGCGTAAAGCTATCTTCTTTGATAGGGGAAGTGTATAGCCCGTTCTCCACTCACCTAGATCATTCTTGCTTGATTGAAAATGTTCTGGATATAATTGGATGGTTTTGGAAAGGACAGCGCTCCCAGATAAAGGCATGCACAGCAGACGCCGCGGCATTCGTTTCGCCCACGCTCAATTGCCTTGTTACCCGCCGCAGTGGCTCAGTGGCTAAGGCGCTGTGCTGCTGAGCTCGAGGACGCGGGTTCGATTCCCGATCGCGGCGGCCGCTTTTCTGATATAGGCGAAAACCGAAAACGCCCGTGCGTACGAGATTTCGGCGCATGTTAAAGATCCCCTGGAGGTCAAAATTAATTGGGAGTTCTCCACTACGGCACGCCTCATCGCCTGCGTTGCGCCGGCGCGTTAAAATCAATCAATCAATCAATCAATCAATCAATCAATCAATCAATCAATCAATCAATCAATCAATCAATCAATCAATCAATCAATCAATCAATCAATCATTTAGCCGCTTTGACTGCAGCTCCTTCGGCGCTTCGGCTTTTGTTATGTAGTTAATCGGGAAGCAATAGTTCGCTCCACTAAACTGTGTTTACTTGAAGAACCTTGCCTCGTTCTTGGCTACATGACAATATTTCTCTACTTTGGGCGTTTAACGCACCCAGGTTACACCTCGGCTATAAGGCGAGCCGTAGGGGAGTGCTACTGAGTAATTTAGACCACCAGTGGATCTTTGACGTGCGCCCAAATCTTGACAAACAATATATTTAAGTTATGAAACGCGTAAGAAACATGTGTCAGGTAGTGCATGTATTGGTGCTTCGCCTTTCGAAATTTCTATATCGAAAATTATTTTCTTCCCGGCCGCGGCGGCCACTTGTCTGATGCAGGCTAAAAGCGAAAATGTCAGTGTGTTCAAGATTTCGGCGCACGTTAGATCCCCATGCGCTCAAAATCAATTCGGAAACCCTTCACAACAGCGCTCCTCATAACTTGGGTCGTTTCAGCGCGTGGAACCCCACAATAAATCAATCAAAAGTTATTTTAAATCTTTGCCTACAAAAACACGCTTCTTAGCCTTGCTTCGTCCTGATAGCATGAATTTATTCTGCAACTGGTAATTATCATACGGTACTCTACAGATCCGAAACCACGGTGAAGTTTGTAACATTGCAAAACAGGATTCGCCAAGCGTGTTGTAGATAGTTGTAGATAGTTTGGTATATTGTGCGTATATGTATTCGGCATACAGTGTGCGGTGTACTGCCCGCACCTGTATACCTGTTCCATTAAAACAGACCAGTTGTTCATCTTTTCTGTTTCACTTTAGGCATTTACGGTTAAAAAGTTTCCATGGTCATACCCAACGCACAACTTTTCAGTAGTTTATGCATTTAGCATATTGTTGAATTGTACTCTCCTTTCGGCATTTCGAAGCGAATGAAGTCTACTACTAACGGTAAAAGCACTTCATGACAGGGCGGTTTGGCCCCAGAATTACCCTTTTCGATCGAAGATCCAAGCGACCCAGGAGACGTCGCGCAGGAAGTGTTCCAAATACCATCGGAATGTGGAAGCGCTATTTGGAATGAAAATTTGTGCCCGCAAGTCGTCGCGAAGGGAAACAAACCAAATTCTTGTTTGCCATCGTTACCTCACGTGGCACGCAGACGCCGTTCCTCCGCAGATCCAAATCGAAATCGCCGCTAGTTGCGTTGACTCGTCTCGGGTCGAAACGAGCGCCTGTTATCGCCGTAATATACGTGCCCCGAGGTTCCGCCGCGAATCAAACGTCATTTTATTGCCACGCGCGCTGGCAGCGTCGAGACAGCGCGTGCGCGGCATTTATGCCGGGACCATTCACGGCGTGATGGAAGCCTCCAGTTTAGCCTCTCTTTTGGACGCCGAGCCACGGGGACCCGAATCATTTGACGCCGACATACCAAAGCGCTGGCGTGTGAAGGACCCCGCGCTCCAAAGCCCGCCGTGTACGGATGCCAAGCGAAGAAGGAAAGCCGCGTATATATGGCCCGAGGTTTACGACCTTAGGGCGAAGACCACGCTAGTCCCGGCAGAATCAGATGTACGGGGATGGAGCTGGGGAAAGTGAGGGGGTAGTTGTTCCTGCGTCGCGGCGGCCAAGTGATTCTGCCTTCGCTCACCGCGAGCACAAAGGGCATCGCGCGGTGAAGAAAAGACTCGCTGGAAGAAAAGGCTCCGAAGAAAAGAAAGACAAAGGGGGAGAAATTTGGCCGCCGTAGCCCGGAAGCAAATGCAGGAACAAGCCAATAAAAGCCGTATTATATATATGCGAACAGCGTCCGCGGGCGTCTTTTCTCTTTCCTGTTTCGTTTTTTCGCGGCTGCCACTCGGCTGACCTCACAATGGGGCCCTGCAGGCGTCCGAAGAGGCGACGCCCATGCGATCTGCTCGCATAATAATAAAAGGGCGAGGAGGAGTGTGTGCCCCGCACGGAGATGAAGCCGCCCGTGCTCCAACGCGCAGAGCCGGGGAGGAAAGGCCCCGGCTCTTACAAGGTGGTAAGTAAACTGTGCGCGCAGCTGTCCGCGTGCAATGCACTCTTGCGCCTCTCCTGGTAGAGAGGGAGGTGGCTTAGTGCCCTTCGTCGGGATCTCGTCACTCCTCCCGTAGCGCGAATTGCCAGAGTCGTTAGCCGCTGATTCTGGTATGCTTACTTCATCGAGAGAACTGCTAACGGCACACAAGAAACTGAAAAAAAAAAAAAAATGGCCGCGTATCTGCTCCTTTTGTAGCAAATGTCCACAAAAGACGATAGTCTTTATCGACTTTTGCAAGTAAATGTCTCCCTTCGCCTTCCCGCTCACCTCTCATATTGTTCGTCTTGCGTCGCGCTCCTCCCAAGGTAAAGACACCAAAGGTTTGCTTAAATCATTTAAAATTTACCGCGTTCCACTGCTCCAGGCCGGGTGTCTCGATGCCAACGCTGCCGTACGGCGCAGACGCACGTGAATCGAGGTGCCCTACTCCAACGTTTATAGAACCGCGTTTCCCTACTCCACGTGCGTTGCAAGAAGAAAGCGGAACCTATCTAGTGGAACCTTTCGTAACTGTTGCCTGTTGATTTCTTAAAATGGCGCCAGAAGCTATATGGCGCGGGCGACAGCAGGTGACGGCGGAGTGAATTTTTTTCTGCAGTTGATGAAGTATTTAATTTCGCGAAAATCAAGCATGTATGATTTTTTTTATAAAGGAACAGTGAAAATATCACTTCTGTATTAATCTGTTGTCTTATATTGGCGCAATGTCTTGTTCTTCTTGAACAATGTTGAAAAGTAGGAACATTACACCGGGCTTAGATGGGTATATTTAGCTGTGACTATATAAGACTATTGCGGAGGCATTGGTTTACTTTGGCCGGGTGACTGAATCGAGTCACAGACAGACAGACAAACAGACCAAAATTTCTGGGTTTAAGTAGCCCTAGAAAGACTATCGTCCTTAAAATCGAAAAATGTCATAGGTGTTGTGCACGCCGACGCAAGCCACACACAGCCGCTCCAGCTGGCCCTACCTCTTCTGGGCATGCCGGGCCCAACCACAACAATGGGGCCTCCATATTTTGGCATAAGACGGCTTGTGTGGCACCATAAAGTGACTTTTTAGCAATGCATTTGTTTAAGGGCGAAGCAGACTTCAAAAGAATGGTGTGAGCTTGTTTTTGTAAGCTTGCTTTCCCATATTGTCTATTCCGCAGTGAAGCATGGCCATGTACCGAAAGAGTAAGGCCATGTTCAGACTGTTGCCGCAACTATCGTAATAGCTTTAAAGAATGGAGAGTTTTAGCAAACCGTTTTCGACGGTCCGCTCCGGTATCGGCGGCACAGTCAGCGCGACCGGAGCCAATGCGGTTCGCGGCCAAGCGCGCCACGCATGCGCAATGGCGCTCCGCTTGCTATCGGGGCGGAACGGACCGTGAAAACGGTCAGCTAAAACCGTCATTTCACGTCTCAGCCCACCGAACTGCGTGACACGCCGTTTTCTTACGTCCATAGACCACGATATGGCTTTTGCGTCGGTAGTCTGTATATAGCCTGAGGTTACAGATCCCCTTCATACTCCTCTCCGCGACCGCCGCCTCTTTCCCGATTCACGTATACTGCTCGCCACGCGCGGCGACTCTCTTGCCCCCTGACATTGTGCAATGTAGCACGCTCTTCGGCGGCCACCTGTGTGGCACACCAGAGTCTGCGTCGTGATTGGCATGGGCACACAACAATAAAGCGTCATGGTCTCTACAAACCAATCGCGTGTTTCCTTAGTCTGTGACGTAGAGTTTGCGCCACTCTCCATTCAATATAGCGAAACCCCACCACAGCGCAGTCCACCAGAGCATCAGCTTCGCTAGACTTCCCTCTACACAGGGTGAATGGACTCTGATTTTCTTTGTCTCCTATTCGTCCGTTATATGCACGCTTGTTCTCTATGCCACCATTGTCATCTCAGCTTTTTTTCTCAGATCATTTTGGTTAGTATCCGCCGATTAACCATTGTGGAGGGGGGTGGGAGCGTGCACACAAGCTGTCGGTAGCGCTGCTTGTTTAAAGTTTGAAGTAAGGTTGCTTTGTACCAGTACAACGCACAACTGTAGCTGCGCTTTCAGCGAGCGCGCCATTTCAAGCAATGATTAATTAAGGAGAAAGCCAAATGCGTTTCATCAAACGCGAAAAGTGAACGCAAAAAGTGACCGTTGCCGTCATCGGCGTCAACACAAATGGTACCAAAAGTACCGTGAGCTCGGCGGTGGCAACTGCACAGTGAGGAGCTTGGAGGTGCTATCGCGTACGCCGATAGTTGCCCGACATACGCGTGTTTGGATAGGGAAGCGCGAACGCCGAACGGGGAATTTTGCAGTAGCGTATACCGCGGCGGTGCCCTGGCGGCGTTGCTCGGCTTTCGCATTTCTACACGTAGTCTTAAGTGTCTCCACCGAATCTTTGTTGTGTCCCGCTTGGCAAGACGAGCTGCCGCACGACAAAGGGAATATCTACAGTTCTCAAAGCAAGCATTTTCAAGGGCGGGGCTGTCATGCCTGTAGTTTTGCCATCCGTTGGGTTTGTGGAAGACCCATCGATGTAACTACTAGAAGCGTTGCACCAATTCTAGTGAAGTAGCTGCAACTGCTGAGGAAGCTAATGTCTTCTGTGGTCCATTCGCTTAAAAAAACTGTTTTAGGGGCTGGGGCTGTTGGCGTCTCCTGCCATCGTCGTCGTCGTCGTCTCATGTAGTCACGGTATCGAAATACTAAAAAACTCGTTTACGCCTCGTTCTAGAACGTAACGCGTACTAAAAAAAAACAAAAAAACACTGGGACACTCGTTTACGCCTCGCGCTAGAGAGCTTCGGATTTCAAAGACAAGACTCTTTTACAGCAAAGTTGTATACCTGTGCCCCCCCAACTGTTTCATCTCCGTTGGCAAAAACGCCAAGCGCCAAGAATACACTTATACACCGCGTGCTTCACCTCTCCCCAGGTTTCACATTAGTGGAGATGGCTTGCGATTTTTTTAAGTATAAATGGTGGTACTTCCAAACTTAAAATGGCCCTGTTGGACTTGCAAAAAAAAAAAAAAGATTCACCAGGCCGCACCTGTCAAATTTTACCCCTGGATGCACGAACTTCCGCGAAATTCTTGGGCGTGAAGCCGCAGTCGAGAAAGTTTTAAAAAATATGTTAGTCGAGCAGAGGCGGTATACACTATAAATGTCGTTCATTTTTTTACGCTGATGTTTGTACATCCATGGCCGGACTACAAGGACGCGCGAAAGACGCCCGCGAGTCTCTCCGGTCCGGCCGTGGGAGACAGATCCGGACTGACGAGTAGTACAAACGCTACGTCTTAAGCCAGCAGTCGCACATTGCACAGCGAGCGAAGCAAAGCTATACATACCGGGGATTAAATGTAGCATTACCTGACGGGTCACGCCGACCCTACCCAGCAATTTCCAGATGCTGGCTGCGTGAGCAGGTCGTTATTTGTAAAGCCGGTCGTGATCCAAAGCAGCAAGCCCTGCCATTAGCGGCCTGACTTATCAGATTTAATTAAGCTTTTGTTTTATACTTGTCACTTTCTCTGTCTCTCTGCTTGAATATCTTCTGTCAGGGTCATCTCTTGCAGTTTTCTCCCTGTCGCAGTTTTTTGCTTTCGCAGGGAGGCTTAAAAACACGTTCTTATCTAACTACAAAAGAAATAAATTAGTGATGTGCCATTGGAGTGGTAAAAGCCGGCGTGCAAAGAATGGAATAAATAAGAATGGTTTAAAACCGCACGCTTGAGAAATGTGAGTCGAGTCGTAGGTGCAAAAGTAAATACGAAGACTTAGAAAGCAAAGTTGAACAACCGACCAGTGAACCAGCCTTTCAGCCTAGAAATCAAATACTGAAAGTGGACGAGTCTAATTATCTTGGAGCAGTTTTAAGTGCCAATTCTAACCAGTAGAAATAAATCAGGCGTAGATATGGTGTTAGCTGGGGCGGGTTCGGAAAGCACTGCCATGTTATTAGAAGGAATCCCCACTGTAACTGAACAGAATAGTACACAGCACAACAAGAAGTTCACGCATTTCTGCTTCTCTTACCTCGGTTCGCAGTATATTCCAATTAGGGTTACCTCGCATTCATTAATTTGGTTGCACTCTTTCCAGCCCACAAGAAATTACTGCATGAATTTTCGCGGACGAATGTTTATTGTCACTTACAGTTGCAAAACGTAAGAAGTGCACTCGCGGAGCATATGTAACTTGTGGTAGTTTGCAAGTGCGTAGGTGTTTCTCAAAACACAGACGGGTCACTTCGATGCAGTGTTAAGACTCTCTGCATTGAAGTGACCTGTCTGAAGGTCTCATACGTCCCCTCCCCTCCTTCCTTCCTCCAAATAGCAGTAGTAGTAGTAGTAGCACTTTTCATGCGTAAAATGAGGACCCGGGTTCAAGTAGTGTATATGGGTGATTAGGAAAGGCGAATTAGAATAAACACAGAGAAAAAGATATGAGCTGCTCGGAGCTGCTTTTTATTGGCACTGTAAAATGGTGTTCTTCCTAGGACAGTTCAGTATTATAAGTTGTCTCTAAATAAACAAATACCCCGGGCCATTTCCGCTAACATTAAACCTGGGGAGAGGCGGAGCATGCAGTGTATAAGTGTAGTCTTGGTGCGTTGGCGTTTTTGCCAACGGAGATAAAACCACTGGGAGGTAGAGGAATACATCTTTGCCGTAAATGTCTCTTGTCTTTGAAACACGAAGATCTCTAGCGCAAAGCGTAAACGAGTTTCCCGGTGTTTTAGTACCGTGACTACATGAGACGACGATCACGACGACGACGACAGGAGACGCCAACAGCCCCAGCCCCTAAGGGGCTTCGCCCTTAAAAAACGCGTTGTTTAACAGAGGTAGTAGGCTTAGATTCTATGCTGTGATGCTTTTCATATCAATGCATTCCCGTCCTTTCTCTCTACAGAAGCACCCAGCTATTTCTTGGCACGTTATTCGGTTATTCACATTGGCGCACCATCGTGCACAAATTCTGGTACCCAGACTGCAATTTCAAACATTCACCTTTGGACGTCAGCCGGTACACGTTCATCCGAGGCTTCTGCCAGGTCCCCATGGGATTGCAAGCCCATTCACCATGGGCCTCTCCTTTCCATTACATGCGTTTTCATCCATAATCTTTGATCAGATCAGGACGTTATGTAATGGTCTAGCTGTGTTGCTCATGTGCAGCTACGTCATCTTGTTGACTTCGCCTACGGTGCCGCTAGCACAGCCCACTCGTAAAACGACTGGTACCAGGACCGATAACTTCAAAGGTCACCGCTATCATCAAAACAACAAAAAGAAGGTTAGTTTATCAGCTGCTTTCACACCCTTGATTTTTTGACATGTGGGGTTAAACCGCCGGGCAAGAGTATATAGGAGGGGAAACGGTCCATTGCGGCTGGTACGGGAGAGCGACCAGATAATAGAGAGTTTTAGCTGACAGTTTTTCACGGCCCGCTCCGCTCCGAAAGCGAGCGGGAGCGCCATTGCGCATGCGTGGCGCGCTTATCCGCGCACGGCATTGGCTCCGGTTGCGCTGAGCGTGCCGCCGATACCGGAGCGGACCGTCGAAAACGGTTAGCCAAAACTCTCTAATGTCACAAGAACCAACCAAACTACGAAACTTCGTAGCTGCGACGGTGAAGAAGAGGGTAGCGTAATCTGATGGACGAAATGATAGCGGCCACAAATCATTTCGGGGCTGCGCAGTGTAGTGCCCACCGAGGCCGGGCCACGCAGTTGCTTCTCGCACAACAGATGCAGCTATATTCACCTAGGCCAAGCGCTTGTGACGTTATCTGGCCGCCCAGGGAAGCGCCGTTTCCCTTTCTGTCTTGTTCTTGCTCTGTAAATTCGACGCGCCCAAGCTACACCTCACCATAGTGGATGGCTTCGGTTTAATTTTGACCCCCTGGGGATCTAGAACGTGCGTCGAAATATCGACACAAGGGCATTTAAAAAAAAAATTCCCGCGCCTTCCCGCGAGGGGAACACGAGTAAATGCAGAGCATTGGGGCCTCAGTACTGATTGAAGGCAGTGTTGCTTCCATCGCTTCTTCCGTGATGCTGGAGTAGCAGACACGAGTAAACGTGGGCACGAGCGTCAACCAAGGAAGGAAGGAGCAACGCAGTGACTGAAACACGAGCGACCGCTAGCCGCTATATTTGCAGCGCGCGCAGTAGAGGGAGAGCAGTACGGGGGGAGAGCGCGCATGCGCAAGCAGCGCGCGCCCTTCCACGCCCCACCGCGCTGCTATCACGCACCTGTTACGCCAAGACCGCGACGGAGCGAACGTGCTGACTACGACGCATGCGCGTGCCAGCTGCTGTTGAGAGAGAGGAGGGAAGGAGAGGCGGACCTGCTGCCGACGCGGAACTGTTGACACCGTCCGACGCAGGAACAGGCGAGGCTAAGAAATGCTCTGCATTTAAAAGCGAATATTTCGTGTCCTCACTGATGCCGCTGTACGCCAATACGCCCTGCCCGAAAGCCAAGTTTCTCTGACGATGATGATGAATGATCGTGGGTGACGTGAAAGAAGAAAACGGTTCCCGTAACCGCAATCGAACCTGGGTCTCTCAAGGCGGGATGAAACCGGCGTCTATCCGACTGCTCCATTTCGCCGTGGCCGAAGCGAACGCCAAGCAGCAGGAACCGACTCGAGCCGTACACCCGAAACCCAAACGTTAGGCCGACGGAGCGCACAGCCGAGAGTTGCTGTATGTATTCTAGAAGAGTGGTGCGTACCTCCAGAGTAGCCCATTCTCGCATTGTGGGATTGGCCAATCAAAGAATTCATCACAAAAAAAAAAAAAACCGCCCGCATCTTCCCACGGGGCGAACTCGAGTAAATGCGTCGCAGAGTGGTGGGGGTATCGCGTGAATGTTGCGTAATTGGGCATGGTTTGGGAATGCTGAATTGTTATTTCGTCTTTATTATTATTATTTATTGAATGAAGGAGAAGCGAAGGCAAGGAGTGTAAAGTTAAAGTCTGTCTTTATTGCTTGGTGCCGTCAAGCAAAGCGTCAAGTCAAGCGAAAGCCAAGCAAAGACGCCCTTGACTGAATTCCGAACGCGCGCTCCGCCCCTTATATACACACCGCCCGCGTTCGAGGAAGACGAGTACGGGGGAGAGACGCGCATGCGCACACTTCCGTACACAAGCGCGCGAACTTTCCACGCACCCACCACGCCGTTATCACGTGTGCACGCCCTGCCGCCGTTACTGTTGAGCGCGACGCAGCGCACGGGTAGCTACGACGCATGCGCGCACAAACGCGCTCCCCACGCACCGCCGCAGCTGTTGTTGAGAGCGACGGAGCGCACGGGGTACACGCGCTCCTCCCGCACCGCCGCACCTGTTGTTGAGAGTGAGGAGGGTACGGGGGAGAGACGCGCACCTCTACTTCGATGCGAGGCGACGCGCATGCGCAGTAAGCGTGTGGACGGCGCCGACAACATCGACGAGTGACATCGCGAGCCTAAGAAATGCTCCGCATTTAAAAGCTTCGCGTTCAACCATCGTCGTCGTCAGACGGAGGGGCGCATGATTTTTTTTTTTTTTTTTGCTTTTCGTCTTCACCAGAAAAGCGACCGGCGCAGCCTGGATCGAACCCGCTTTCTCGCGCTCAGCAGCACAACGCCTAAGCCACTGAGCCATCGCGGCACGTCTTCCACACCCTGGAATGCACAGAGTAGTCAGGCGGCTCACCTTCCTTCCCGCTCGGTTGTTGTGCAGGTTCATGAGGGCGCGCTGGTCGGTCTCGACCTCGCGTACGTCGAGGAACCTCCTTGCCAGGCGCATGCCTCGCCTCACGTGCGCGCTGCAGCCGCCCCATTTCCAGCTGGGGTCACCCGCCGACAGCGTGGACATCGCCAGCAGCTCCTCGGCGCTCAGCCCCGTTCCCCTGGCGCCGGGTCCGTCCCGCGAGGACTGCGACGACCAGGAGTCGCGCACGAACTGCGCCCCGCGAGCGCTGCGTCACCAGAGCAGCGTGAATGCCGAGGTGAAGTTGTGTTAGGAAAGGTTAGGTGTGGACAACGGTCTTAGTGACTGACGATAAAAAAAAAAAAAAAAAAAAGCTTTGGCTCCAATCCACGCTGTGAAGGTGGTTGGAAAGCAAAGCTGCAAACGACACCCACAACAATTGACCATGCGATGTCACTTGAATTCACACACGCGGCTCTGCAAAGAGTGAAACTAGGGACGGCCGAACGCAGCAGCGACGGCAGAAAAAAAAAAGGAAAGGAGCTCCTTTCGAAGGGTAAGGAGGAAGACGGCACGCGCGGCTACTGCGTAATCTCTCTCACTGCCTCCCCCTCACTCTTGTTTCATGTGTCGCCTCCAAAAAGCGCCCTCCTCCTCCCCAGCCACTGAATTAAAACCGGCGTCGTCTCCCCGTCTCCACGTGTGGCCGTAGCTTAGTCGCTAAGATGACGGTCTCTCGCTCCGATTCTCATCGAGGCCAGGTTTGATCCCTGGCGGTGCCCGTAGTTTTTATTTAGTCTGGTTGGGAGTTTCTTGTGGCGCACACGACGAAACTGGCTCGTAGAGGTAGAAAGCTTTGCTTTAAAACGTTTTGGCAGGCTGACGTGAACAACCTTACAGTGAGGTTGGTAAATGCTGCACCCCAGGTGGTGACAAAGAAAGCGCTAAAGGTGCGCGGACACTAATACCGAAAATAGCCCGACCGAGCGTCCGCGCAAGCACTAATACACGTATGCAGCAGCGTTCAGGGACAAGCGGTGCTTAACATATTCATACAGCCTGGTACAAACTATTGTTCATGGAGCTAAGCCACAGTTTTTGTAGCGTGAGTCATAGTGCGTGTGTGACGGTGTGTGGCTCGCGCACTGCCTACATACGGCCATGCTCGCACGGAACACTGGGAAAGAAAATACTGCATACTCTACCTCGAATTTTTCCGAGGTAGACATCGCGAGACCACCGAAGCAGGAGAGCAGGAGTGGATGATGCTTTCTATAATTGCCAGATGGCGGGTGGTTGTTAAGTTTTATATATATGGCTTGCATTATAGCAACTTTCATCAGATGCTACTTAAAGCTTTGGAGTTTTGTTAGCAGTACATGTCAACGGTCACCACGCAATGCAGTTATGACTAATACCCAGCTCTGGCATTTTAGGAGAAAGGAGCCTTGGGCACATGACTAGTTCTTGCTGAGCAATGATCTTGCCAAGCTGGCCGCCAACATTAACCGCGTACGACGCACACATGTTGTGAAAAAGGACTTCAAATTTCACATCTCGAGAGCACCGTACTACAAAATGACAATATCAAATCACCCAATGAGTTTAACATTGAGAGGTTAGTTAATTAAACAACACCCGATAGTGATTTAGCGCCAAAATTGAAAGAATGACACATGAAGGCCACAGGACAAGCGCGAGCTGGTGAATACTTGACGTGATTTCAGCGCTAGCACATGAACACGACAGGGTATTTCAGCGCTGAAATAGCGAACACATGGAAATGACAGCACAAGCACTTGTCCTGTCGCCTTAGGCCGGGTTCAGACTGTTGCCGCAACTGTCTTAAAAACTTTGCAGAATGTTGTCATTTTACGTGTCAGGCAACCGAACTGCGTGACACGCCGTTTTTTTTTACTTCCATAGATCACGATATGGATTTTGCGTCGGTAGTCTGAACATAGCCGTACCCTGTCCTTCTATTTTAACGCTGAAATCACCCTCGTCAAGTATTCGCCAACTCGCCCACCCACAAGTTTTTCTCCCCACCTGGTTATTCTGCCTGCCGCGCATGCGTACTCACAAGGTGACCGGTTCGGCAGGCGGTGATTGGACGACGGGGCTGATGAGCCGGTGCGCGTAGTGGGTGCGCAGTTGCGGCTCCTCCTGGCGTTGGTGCGGGCTCCGGTCGCAGCCGCAGCGCGCCAGCTGGCCCCGCGTGCACGCCTTGGTCACCGAGTACGTCACCGCCGCCGAGCTGATGGCGTACACGAACGCCGCCTCGCGGCTCCCTGAATCGTTACAACGAATGGCAAGTTGACACGTGGTCCATTGCTATACTGGGACTCCCAATGGCCGCCTGCTACAGACTCACAATGTGGATCAGAGCTAAACCTAAAATGGAAGCCTATGCTCGAAAAATAAAGCGCCTCTCCAAAAGATGGTCTATTTTATTTGCCTGTCTAGGGCAGCTCTGAAGAGTTCGTGTGCAGTCCAGGGCTTCTCTCGCAATAAAATCCTCCGTCGCATGCCCCAGCGCGAGGGACACGAGTAAATGCAGAGCATTGGGGGTGGTCACGTGGCGTAGGTTGTGATAGTTGGCGGTGGTAGTTGTAGTTGTTGTGGTCGTAGGGGTTGGGTAGTTGCGATACTGCGATACGAGAGAGAGAGAGAAAGAGAGAGAGAGAGAGAGAGAGAGAGAGAGAGAGAGAGAGAGAGAGAGAGAGAGAGAGAGAGACGTAAGTACGTAACGTGTTATTTATTGCCATCGTTTGCACCCCACCCTCTCTGCGGGGCAATAGGTTGTTGGATCTTTATTATTATTCTTTTCTTTCTTTTCTTTTCTTTCTTATTATCCCTCTCGGGAGGGCAGTGCGCCATCGTAGAAGTTCATAAGCGATGGAAGCAACACCTTCAACCAGTACCGCGACGCGAGCCAACGTCAGCGTTGCAGTACCAGTTAAGACATCGTCCCATCCTCTTCATCGACGGCGGCAGAAGACAAGGCGGCGAGACAGCGCGCTGCCGACGCCGAACGCAAGCGTCTGAAGCGCGCTGCCGACGCCGAACTTCGTGCACGAGAAGCCGCGGCCAAACGTCAACGTCGGGCCGCGGATCCTTCGCTCGGGCAACGAGTATACGCCTCGAGCGCGGCCTGTAGGGGCGCCACTGAAATCCCCCTAGCGGCCCGTTTCGAAAGCAGGCGCGGGAGTCCCTGGCTCGCTCCCCCCTGTCGCTGTTGCTTTTGGGGCTCGTTCAAGACAGCAATTTACCGTTTGTCCGCGTTCAAAATACCGAATAACGTGGAGCAGGCACTCTGTTTGCAAGCGTGGTGTGTTCACGAGAGTATAAACGTTTATGACGCGATCTTAGTGAGATCTATATGAGCGCCGGGCGTGTGTCACAGGCCGGCGTCCCGAAGCCAGCATTTGCATGCAGCTGATTGCAATTCCGCTGCCCTGAAATTTAGTGGCAGTGTCTCCGTAAGCAGTGTTTCCTCCGATGGTCATGTTGCGGCCATACACACTATGATGTAAATCGACTTTGTGCACTTACAAAATCCAGCGGAGCACTCATACCTGACAGCACGCAAGTTACGCCTGCCAATATCACATATCAGATATTGATCAGTACCATGAACAAGGCAATGCGGCATAAATTTCACAAACATTGTACCAAAGAAGTACGATGGATAATGCAAAATTACACTCCGGAGTCAGCACACGACGACAAATTTAATGCTGTGTCGTCTTGTCCCGAGGTGAGCGCTCGCAAAGATTCATTTGTTACATTTATCCTCCACGAGAAGCGCGAAGATGGGCTTATTGAGTAATCCGCGTCCGTGACCAAACTCTTCTTCGAAACATCGTCATATGACACAGGGAGACTGCAGAATCTAGCATAAACCGAAATCAGAGACCCTTATGAGATACGACACTCTTCCAACGAGCCCGCGTGTACGAGATTTCGGCGCACGTTAAGGATCTCCAGGTGGTCAAAATTAATCCGGACCCCTCCACTCCGGCGTGCCTCATCGTCTCCGTTGCGTCGGCGCGTTAAACCTTGCAACCAATCAATCAACTCTTCCAACGACACCTCGTATCGCTTGTGAACTGCCAACCCTGTATTCTCCAAAAAATGCGTCCGCCGAGTGATCAGCCGTTCGTTGAAGGCGAAAAACAAACGAAAAGTGAACACGCAGCTTGTGTGTGTGGTTACTAAAACGTTCATTCGTTGATTTCGCTCCGCATTTGTAAACAACGATAGTTGAGCGTCCTCCTCCTCCCCCCCCTCCCCCCCCCCCCCCATGTCTAGCGAAATATCAGTGCATTTCGCATCTAGTTGGTCTGGTGAATACTACCTTGCTCAAACAAACGTCTTTAGCATTTCAGAAGCTGCACTCATTTTTTTTTTCATTCCCCTACGACTATTCTTTTTTATTCCTGACTTGCAGACCTTTCATTTTCCCGTGGTTTCATTAACATATACCTTGGTTCTTACTATAAGGCATGAGTGGGCACATATCTGACAATGCACAGGCTTTGAGTGTACTTAACATTTTTGCGTGGCTTATATTCCCATAAAAGGCACAAGTTTTTGTCAGCTATTGGGTTATCACATCCCCGAAACATATTTTTCTACGACGTACATATTCGAAGAAAAGCCGCATTTGTTTGCGCTGCAAAACGAACCAACCTCTTACAGTGCCAATATCAGGTCTAAACGAGGCGATCACTTGTGCTGACGTGTTCGAAGGTGACAGCGGTGATATGCTGCTGCCGTCGCCGACGCCCGCAAGAGCGGCCAAGAAGCGCGCAGGTACCGCCTCCCCGGGTAGCTCTTGTTGGCGTTAGAGCGCTCTACCAAGACGCAGCTGTTTTTTTTAAGTGCCCTAAACGTGCAGTTAGCTTATAGATGTCACCATAACAAGTTGTTTAGTGCGCGGAAAGGCAAAGAGAAGCGAAGAGAACCAAAACACTGCATGACCACCTATCAGCCACGTAGCGCTAATCCCGCAAACGCCGCGGAGAAGCGGCGGCAGGCGGCGCAGCGATCGCGAATCTCGAGGCGTTATTAGAGGGAGAGGAGGTACCACCTGCTGCTGCAACGCCTCTTTCAGCACCGAAGCACGCGCATGCGCGCCCGCACCTGTTGTTGAGAGCGAGGAGGAGCGGGGGCTGGCTGCGGACGCCGAGTTACGGACGCATAACATCGCGAGTTAAAGAAATGCTCTGCATTTAAAAAGTCACCGGCAAAAATAAAATGTGTAACTGCTCTGGAGCAATTCTGAGCAGTACAAAATTACAAATCGAAGAGACCAAAATGCGGAGGTGGGGGTCAGAAAGCTAGCCCGTTCCACGCCCCGTTTCATCGCTATTGATCTTCTCGCATGTGGAGCCAACCATCCTGTCTTTCCATTTGCTTGTATCCTCCCTCATCTGTCTATAAGCTGAATAAGACTAGCAACAGACCCGTTCAGGTGCTCTACAGCGCCACTTTGCGTGCGATAGCGGGCCTACGAAGCGCACAAAAAAGGTAGCTCTCGAACATGCAACGGCACACCCTCCCATGGTTACCATGATTAGAGAAACCGAAGATCAAGTGTACTTGAAACGAGGCCTCAATAGGCAAGGATTACTCCTTACGGAGTAACCCCTTGCACCATGGCCAGTATCGGACAACGTATCGCAAGCCACCTCAACAAGCCATTCGAACGGTTCGTTGCTGGAGTCAAATCCCAACGCATTAGCCCCCACGACACGTCTACACTACGAAATAAAAATCGTGCACCCCTCCGTCTGACAACGACGGTGGTTGAACGCGGAGCTTTCTCGCGAGGGATTTCTTTGCCGTCGTCTCAGTTTGGACTTCGACTCGTTGAGCTTTGACTTTGACTCGCACACAGTTTGGTCTTTTGATCGCTGCGGCTTTGACTTTGACCTCTCGCTATTTGATTTCGCACGAAGAAAGCTTCGCGTTCAACCCCCGTCATCGTTAAACGGAGGGGTGCGTGATTTCTTATTTTTGTACGTCCATGCACCCGTCTCCAAGTCTTAACCGCTCGACCGTGTCGAAATAGCGCAATCGGATAGACGTTGGCTTCGTAACGCTAAGGACCCGGGTTCGACTCCTACCACGGGAAGCGTTTTTCTTTGCCCCTTCACCCATGATCATAATCATTGTTAGAGAAAGTTGGCTGTCCTGCAATGCGTTTTCTTACCGATGGCGTACGTCGCATCGTAAACGCACTGCAGGAAAGCCAACTTTCTCTAACAATGACGATGATCGTGAGTGAAGTGAAAGAAAAAAATATAAGCCGAATGAGTCAGAAGTCGAGAGGAAATAACATGCTTGAAGTCGAAGCAATACCCGTAATTCCCTCCCTCATAACCCCTTTTCCACACAAAGTTGTTTTTGTCCACCTTTCTCAGATAAAAGCTTCAGTCACAGGCAGTGAGCGTAATTGACTGCAATTATTTATTTATTGATTGATTATCAGGTTTGACGCGCCCACGCTACACAGGCGATTAGGCGCGGCGTAGTAGAGGGCTCCGGATTAATTATGCCTTTAACGTGGACTGCAATTATCATTCAGTGTCAACACTCACTTTCGATTACACGTACTCGCGTGCGTTGTTCTTTTTAGAAGAAAAAAGAACTTTATTTCCGACAAGCGGGGGGCTCGGAAAAAAGTGAAATTAATTCACTTGACAAAGTCCGAGCCCCGGTTACAGACAGCAACGGGCATCACAAAAGCACACCTTTCCAGAGAAAATCGTTTCTGTGGCATCATTATACATAATTTTTCGGAAATAATTCTGCTGTAACGAGAAAGGTTAATACAACGCTGTTTACGTGCTCAAGGTGTTTTAACAAGGAATTGTCACCTTTCCGAAACATACAGGGAGGTGATTAGCTATCTGAACTAATAACCTCTCTACAAACAGTACCGGAGCTACGGTTATCAGCCGCCTCGAAAGGCGTAATCTTGGGGACGTGCGTTGCGTGCCCCGAGGGCCGTCCCCGAGGCGAGCGTTTATCCAGAGTGAGAGATGACGGCCCCTTCCGCGTGCAAACGTCGCGCCCCTCAAGTTAGGGCAATTTTTCCACCCGACATCGCGATTGCTTGCGGAGCAGCAGGCTCGCAGACTAGCATTTCCTTGTTGTGACGCGTCGGCGGCGCCAGATGGACGTGACTCACGCAGAAGACTCCGCGTAAGACGGGAAGGCTCGTCTGTTTACCTTACCCCTTAAACGAGGTATTTATGCGCCACGAGGCAAAGTGGAACGCAAGGGCTGAACTGGGATGCACCACGCCTCCTCCCACTCCGCGTTTTTTCATGTGCGCCGCGCTGCAATTGGCGTTCACGCATGCACGGCGGAGTCCACGGGCGCGTTCGTATCCCCTTCGGTGGGACGACGACTTGGGCACGCTTGCTTTGATAGATGCTCGCCCGGACGAGGCAAGCAACAACAACGCCTCGGTGATGAGGAAAACTGGCTTCTTTAACACCCCAGGCGTGTCCGCTGTGAAACGCCGCAATCTGCGGTCGTTGTCAGGAGGGGCGAAGTAAAGAGAGCTGGAAGGAAGGCGGTTTATTAACTCTGGAGTTCAGGTCAGCTCTTGGGGGCGAACGAGAAGAGCTGCAGGCCTTCCAAACTATAGGGTGTTGTAAACGAAGGGGTGGAACGCGCACACAACTTCGCCAACGCTAGGCGCCTTGCCGGCGCCGCGCGGTTAAGGGAAGACGCTCGTAATGAACGCCCGGCGCAGCTTGACGGTGCGGCAGGAGAGCCGCTCTGGTTTTTGAGCGTTACGGCCCAGACGTGGGTGGTAGGGGCTGTTGTTATTCGAGACGCGAGTGCAGCGTAGGCTATACCCATGTTCGCTGGCGCCAGCCGCAGCCACATCTCCCGCCGAGCTTGGCTGACCCCTGATCTCGCGTACACCCATTAAAGTCGCATTTGTCGCGATTCAGGCAGTCGGGAAGATTTAGCGCTGTCACTGCTGCGCTAACCACTACCGCCGCCCGCTCTGTGTAGATCTCGCCCTCCTCCCTCCCCGTAACCTGTTCGCGTGTATAGTTACGAGAACTAAGCGGATTTATTTATACGATAAGGCTCACTGTTCCTCGGTCTTTTTCCCTTCTTCCTAATATCCCGTCCAGGCGGAACGTTCTGCAGTGAAGAAAATGTGACAGTGAGGCCGAAGTACCGCTGGCAGTCAAAAGGCTAGGCAAAACCACATTTAAACGCTGGCGCCCCGCGCAGGCAATCCTCCTCCGCGGCTGACCCCTGATCTCGTACACCCATTAACGCAGCGTCGTTCGCCGTGAAGACGGCGAGCACATTTACCGCTGTCATTGCAGTGCCCTAACTAGCTGAATTCGCTTTGATACCGCCGCCCTGTTCCCTACCAACGAACGACCCGTTCGTGACAGTGTGGTTCAGACAACTAAACCGTCTGCTTATACGATCGCGTTGGCTGAGTCCTTTTTCACTTCTCTCCAGCTCCTGTTCCACGCAGATTTCGGCGAAACGAAACGAACCTGATAGTGGCGCCGCGGTATCGGGGGTAGTTAAGTGGCTGGGCAAAGCCACATTATTCCACTACTAACCATCCCCCGCCCCCCCTTTCTTCCCACCTACCACCCCTATCCGGTCTGTCTGGGTTTGTACAATGGAAAGACAGTGCGTAACCTGTTAAGAGACGGCATTTTCTTTCAGTCGTCCTTCCGCATTTTGGAATGACCAACACTCATGTTTATTTGCAACCACCGCGAAGGCGACGTGGGTGGCACTAGTACTGCGGCTTTGTCACGTAAATCAGTGTTAAGGTTCTTCGCGGCGCGTTTCATTTTGAAGTGACTCGGTACGCGTTTTCTCGCTGTCCTCGTATGAAACATCGTCGTAGTGCACTGAAGAGAACATCTAGATAAGTTTGTGGGGCTACGCTCTTTAGTATTCATTCAAGCTTTCTCTCCTCACTTCTTTTTCTAGATCAGTACCGGCATTGCTTGAAGTTGGCGCGGGGAATGATATACGTCGATAAAAACAGGTTTTGGAAATGAGGTCGTCAGATACGCTCGCTTACTCGCTTTTCTCGATTCCGCGTGCCGTGAAAGGTTGCCTTTGAAAGATGAGTGATGTGAGGGGAGAGTCTACAAGAAAAATTGGACACCAAATATGCTCCATACTTTAAATCTGCTTCGTACTTATAAATATGCTTCATCGAGGGTATTCAAACTGGAACGAATATATAAGGAAATGGGTTACGTGATGTCGTTTCTTTCTCTGCTCCTATACATACATATTCTCTGCGTCTATGCTTATACAGAACGTTCGTTATAACAAAATCGCTTTGTTAGAATATTTGCTTTACTCGAAGTTTTTTGTGATCCCTGCAGAGTGCATAAAGGGCCATTATTTCGACTTTTAACGTTGCACCGCTTATAACAAAGTCACTTGCCTGTCCTGAAGAATTTGATATAGCAAGGTTTTACCGGACGCGTGTGAAGGCACGACGATGCAGTAAATCTCGGTTTGGGACTCAACAAAACATCACAAATTCCTAAGAAGGGCAAGAGCTTGCTCCCCAGACTGCGACGTGAGCCCGAACCATATACATACCCACAGTGAACAGCTGGCCAAAGCCGGACTCGTAGGCCCCCGTGTCGGAGCAGTTCCAGCGGCGGTGTCGGAATTGGCGTCGGCACTCGGCTAGTCCCAAAAGAGCTCCTTCTCCGATGGCCACCATGACGTCGGGCCGCGTGGCGCAGAAGCGGCGCTGAGCAGCTGTGAGGCCGCGGATCCGCTGGCAGATCAGCGCGGGTGCCAGGGCTGCGCTCAGCCTGCGAAGCGAACGAAAACCACCAGGTCATCAGGAGAAGAATTCTGCTGCTAAGCACAAGGACGCGGGTTCGATTCCCGACCGCGGCTGCTGCTTTTCTGGTGGAGGCGAAAAGCAAAAATGCCCGTGTGTTCGAGATTTCGGCGCACGTTAAAAATCCCCAGGTGGTCAAAATTAATCCGGAGTAACCCTCCACTACGGCGCGCATCATCGCCTCTGCAGCGTCGGCGCGTTAAACCCTACAAACAAATCAGTCATCAGGAGGAGAAGCCACGTGCATGATGAAACTAAGCGCGAAAGAAACAACGACAACGGGAGGAGCAATTACATCATGACGGCGTGCTGCTATCAACTGAGGTCTTGATTGACAAACGCAAAATTATGTACACGAAGAAAATAGATAACACAAACAAAATACGACACGGCAGTACTTCAGCCCCACCCGAGCGAAACCATCGTTTAAGTAACGTCCCATAATCAATTTCAAGGTTAGACACAGATACAGAGGGCGAACTGATACACTTGTCGCACATTTTTGCAATATGAGCAGCCTATACAACTTCACGCGTCTTTTGGTCCCGGTGTGCAAATGAAAATGAAGTTTTATTGAACTGAGGTTGGTACTGGCACGACAAAAAATGCGCGGATAGGTGTGAAAGCTTATCGGTGTTCAAGGACCCTTCACGCTCGCGTATACTTATATAGGCCAGACAGCGTTTTGTTCGACCGATATAAAAACATTTGCATCTCATCGGCATACCGTGTAGACCACCTTAATGCGGCAAGCCACGTATACTTATGAGTGGGTTGAATAGGACAACAGCCGTACCCTAAGGCTGACATAGCCCTTCTTTGACAGCCGAGTAAACACTTACCGGAGGCACTAAACACAACATCGACCTCAAAGCGTTTTTCCACTTTTTTTAAACAGTGCGAAAGTTACGCACGTAGGGCACCCCCGCCATCTTTCATTTTCAAATTTCGTCCTTGTAGCGGCCCCCCGACCTCACCCGTTTCACAAGATTCTCACATGCACTCGACAACAGGTTATCAGGGAACCCTGCGGCATTCAACATTAAGGTTGAATGCCGCTGGCTGCTGCTACCAATCTTTCTACGTGATGCTACCAAATATTCAGTGACATTTTATTGGTTGAAAACGTACAGTAAACTGTCCTTGTAACGTAGTCCCTTTATCTAGGCAAAAGTTTTGTATGGCTCGTTGAAAGGTCCCGTTGAATGACCCCGCGTCGACACAAATGGTGGAAAAACCCCAGGAAAACCAGACACAGACCATAAGTATAAGGGATACTTAATGATTACCAAAGTCAATTATTGCTTGCTTAGTGAGTTATAGTACTGATTAGTGAAGTGGATTAGGATGGATTAAGATAGGTTAAGATGGTATTAAGTGGACTATTGATTGAGTAGGGATTGATAGCAATGGTTAGTGAGGTGGGATTAAGATAGATTAATATTAATAAGGTGGATTATTTCGGATTAAAGATGTAAAATAGCGTGGCTACTGTGTCGACGGTTGGACGTGCATATAAAAGGTACCTGTCACACTAGCACTCTGGGCTTTGGCCTTCAAAGCACTTAAGCAGACAAGTGGACTTTAGTGCCTGGAAAAAAATTTTGGAGTCTCGCTTTAATGGAATTTTCTTTTTGGTCCCTGACGCAGTGCAAGGAGAGCAGATCATTCCGCTTTTTAACGAATTACCTCTTATAACCATGCCAGCTTCTTGTCCCGAAGACTTAGTTATAAAAAAGTTTGCTTCGTTCTCTGCTAAAAACTCTCCACACTCTGAAATTTCATTTCATCGGGCCATTACGCTCTGGTGACCACAAGATCTTAGTGTTCGTCAAGCAGGGCAGCGTCATGTATCTGCTAACAATACAACACACTGGAAAACTTTTCTCAATTTTATACATTCACGCTCCCCCTCTTTCCTTCGCGTCTGGAAGCACTGCGAAAGCTATAGTTATCGCCAGCACGGAGTGCTACAGCGTGATTTGCTCGTCGCCGTAGATTCGCCTTTCGTTCCTGCTTTGTTTTTATGACTTTATTTTCGAAGTGGCTACAAAATGTGTTTGTTGCTAGGCGGGAAAGCCAGCCAATAGTGGCTATACAGCGGTAATGACGTAATTACAGCGGCCAAACAACGTCAAGACCGCGAAAGAGAGAAAGATCTTTTGCGCAAGCTTCTATATTATGTGATGGGAATAAAACAGCAATTTTCGGCTGAGGTACTTTGAAACCCCATAATCTAAGTACTGGATGAGTTGGTTGACTACGCGCTGCGGGTATTTATGATTTCGAACAAAGGTGAAAAAAGTGTTGCAGGGTCCCTTTGAGCACTTTTCACAGGCGCCCTATAAACAGTCTATTAAAGCTTATTGCTGTGAAGACAATTTTTAATACGCAATAAAACTGTCATATATATTTTTAAGACACTATGACCTTTTATTAAATGCCTCCTTAAGAGCTGATGTAACCGTAAGTAGCACTGAGGTGGCGGCAAAACAGCACAGCATTAGTACAGCACGCTTGTATGAATCGCCTTACGGGGCAATCATTTACATTTTGAACGTATGCACTATCAATGATTAACAGCGATTCTGGCTTGTCAGTGAGCGGAAGTAATTTTGCCGGTTTCGTAAAAATCAAATCAGACTGCTCTCTTACAAGAAGGAACAGCTGGTTTTGATTTTAACCCGACCGGACAAACCACTGCCCCTCACTGACAAGCTAGAGTCACTGCTAATGAGTAGAAGCGGTTTTCCCGGTTGGTTTAAAATCAAGTCAGACTGCTCCCACACAAGACGGCCGCCATGATGCAACTGCATATAGGCCATTGCCCCTGCGGCATGCTGTCTTGCCGCAGGCTGTTTTGACGTATCCCTGTTTTGTCGCGTGATGTTTTGACGTTTCGCTGTTTTGTTGTGTGGTCTTCTACCGCGTGCTGTTTTAACGTCGTACTATGTCGTCAGTCCTGTATGTCTCTTGCTGTGTTGTCACGGTACCATGATAAGCAGCCTGATATCAAAGAATGAAGAACCTAGCGCCTCATATTCTACACCTGTTTAAGACCGCCTGTATCTCTTTAGCCTTGTACACGGAGTCCCTTCAAAACTTCGCTATTCAGCACTAGTGCATAGCTGAGAAGATATTGTCACCACGCAACTGCTGTTCAAGAAAACTGGGAAAATGTTTTATTAGGGGCGAAGCACATTAGGGACTCGGGCTGTTGGCGTCTCCTGTCATCATCGTCTCCTGTTGTCACGGTAAATCAAGTAGTCAAGCGATGGTAAAAAAACAAGTGTATAAAGGATAAAGCCAGTTCAAAATAAACTAACAGGATTTAAACTAATTTAAAATGCAAGAATAATCAGGATTGAATTGCATTAACACCAGAAATTCGTTAAATTCGGTCCCAAAATTGGTTTCAAACGCCAGATTTTCTCCTGTAAAGCATACTTCTTAGCAAGCTGCGGCGTGTGAGATGAAGACAACTTACGGTCAGTATGTGTCTCATTTAATTGCTTAAATCCTGTTCAACGCAAGAGAGGGCGCCACCGCTTCAGCAAGCGCGCGATTGCTCCTCCTACCGGCGCTTCTCCGGCGCCCAATCAGCTCCCGCCGTCTGGCAAGAGAGAGACTTACAATCTTTGAATACACTTATACACTGCATGTTTTGCCTCACCCCAGGTTTCACGCTAGTGGAGATGGCCGGGGATTTTTAAAGAGAACTTGTTCCTTGCCTTCCTAACTATGCTATCACGGATAACCTGTCGTAGTCTTCGCGGCTGGGCGTTCATGAGGACTACAAAGGCTGACGACACGAACACGGTTTGGCTGATAGCTGCTGCCGACCAGACTATACCCCATCAGCTCTCGTGCGCGTTAAGCACGTGGCTATATTTTTAATATAAGCGTTCTTATGGAGAAACGAAAAGCCTTAAGGGCATTTTACTTATCGTATTTTCCTAGGCGGCGAAGGTGTGACGCGTTATAGGCGGACAGGTGGGTGTCCTCGCTGAGCCTACAGGGAAACACTGTCGCATTTAATAGTCCAGTCAATGGATAGCAATGAGCAGGGCCAAGATGGCGGAAGGCGATGATTCGCACTGTAGGCTTAAAAGAAAGGTGCTTGGCCTCGCCATTATCCCGATATCAAACCATCTCCTCTGTGTTGCGTTTCTGGAAGCTCATACACCATTGTACTTCACCTTACGTCTTCTAACGGTGCATCACTCCAACCTAAAGTGGAAGTTGTTCAATATAGATCTTTTTTCAGCATTGTGGGTCAGGGCCTAGACTGCGCCAGACATGTGCTCAATTTGGAATCTCCGAATACATCATGGTGCACCATTACTTTCCCCAGCGTAGCAAAGGCCAGCATGTATCAGTGGCGTGACTGAAAGCTCTGCCTCATTCTTACTCGCAGTCAGCACAGTCTGATCCAGACTAACGTTCAGCGCGCGTTAAACAGGCGTGAAAGTTCACACACCGTTCCAGAACGGCTGGGTAATGTGAACCCACAAACAAAGCCCTGTGTACATGTGCACTGAGTGATACTTATATCAACGGCGCTTTGTAATTTGACTTCCCGTACTCTCTCCCGCCTCCCATTACCCTCACCCTCTCCCGCATTCCCCAATTTTTCTTCTTCACCCCCTCACATACTTCCCCTCCTTTCTTTTCCTCCATCTCTGTCCCACTATCCCTCTGCTCCTCTTAGTTCTCCACCCACCTCCACTTTTCAGCTGCTTTCCCCTCCGCCAGGACTACGTCATACAACCTAGTATCACATGGCCCCATGGGGACCCACCGGTAGGATACAAGTGGTTTATCAATGGGTCAATAGTTCCTTAGGGCAGGGGCTCTCAAATGGGGTCTGCATGGGGTCCCCATGCAGACCCCATGCAGACCATGGGGTCCCCATCGGGACCCCATAGGGACCTCCGCGAAGAAATTTTATGGTTCCGAGAAGCCCTCCAGGGAAATTCCTCCACATTTGCCAACCAACTCTTCTGCCCTTCTTGGCCAAAACAAGCCGCCAACGCAGCAGTATGGCTTCGCTGCATTGCATACGCGTTAACTTCTCAGCATTGACCACATTTTAACATGGAATTTTGCACAACATGCCAGGTGTGCAAATAGGCGAGACACACCCAAAGGGAAACATAATGCGGCTTTAGACAACCTATAGCCGCGAAGGCAAAACGTTTGGCAATTATACACGCATCAGCATAAACACAAGAGGCCAGACACAAGAGGTGGGCATCGAATAGGTAGGTGTATGGGGGACGTGTCATCGTGTCGAAACATTTGCGCTGCAAGCGGAAATGTTTCGACACGATGGCATAGATCAACTTAGTTCGTTGTGGGGGTTCCCCAGTTACTTTCGCAAGCACAAAAAGGGTCCCAGGCGCACTCCATGGTTCAGAACCACTGCGTAAGGGGTAGCAAGTTTCTGGTCGGGGTTCTATCATGGGCCACGTTACCCAACTGTGACTAACGGACGACCCACGCTTCGGTCGCTGATCGAAAAGCGCTGGTGGGGAACCAGCGATCCCCAAATTGCCAGCAAGTCAGTGATCCGGTAAAGATCACACTTACCAGCAGCATTTTTTACTGATTTGACGGACGGACAGATGAACGGACGGACAACGGAAAGACGGACAGACGGGCGGACGGACGGACGGCCGGACGGTCTATCACAGTTAACGTCGCTTTGCGCGTTGTTTGGAACCTGCAGCAGAGCCTTGATGAGAGGAGAGCGCGCTTTCTGTTTTCTGCTGTTCCTCGGCCACCCGCAGGGCTCCCGAACCGAGGAACACATGCATTCGCACGCCAACACCGCGTCACTTCAATATGACGGCCGTCGTTTTAGAGAATTCGGTCCCGCTGGCACGCTGCAATACACCGCAGAAATAGGCCACATGGCGAGTGGAACGCTTAATGCCTCTTAAGTCCACGCTACACACCCTACACAATTAATGAACGCGTTAACAATCGTGACTCACTGGTCTTGAGAACTTGAGTTTCTAGTTTCACGCTTTGTTTGTCAAGCTGTGTACTGCTTTAATTTTTTTCAGCGAAGCTTGTATACGCTGACATGCACCGCCGGTGGTGGCGTACGCCGAAACGCCTTGCGGTGGAGCCAACTCTATCCAGGTGCTCTAATGACGACGACAGCGATGATGCCCTTGAAGTGTAGCACGTGCTCACTTGGGGGCATTGCCAGGGATAATTTGTGTGTTGCACGCTCAAGGCGTACTGAAAAAGATATTTAACTAAGCAGAATTAGTTCATCATCTTTATGAACTATGCTTTGAGTGCAGCAGACTTTGTTTCTCACGCTTCAACACCTGAAGACGCGAGTTGTTCCATGAGAAATGTCAGCGTCGAAACAAGACTGCATTGTCTTCCCAAATACCGGTACCGCCAACAAGAAGAGCCCGATGCGCCATGTACCAATACGAAAGCCTTTTTATGCATCACTCTTACTTTCTGTGGGACCGTAAGGGTCTCAGGGACACCCTGCCGAAATGTCAGTTCCCAGATCAGACTAGCTTTATCGTGTGACTAGCCTTTAGCACCCGCCCTAACTACAAATTTGGGGGCAAGGCGCATTTTCACTGCAGCAAAAGGGAACTTTTGAGCCAGTTGATTTGGAATCGTGATTTAACAGCGTAGGGAACGGGGCGGGGAGCGGAAAGACGCGGGACGAGCGCTCGTCCCGTGTCTTTCTGCTCTTCGTAAGTAGTATATTGTTGGCATTCCGGGCACTTCGCGTCTTAGGCCACCCCAGCGCCATTCCCGTCCTCCCATACTCAATCCTCTCTCGCCAAATACCAATACGGCGAGTGACTGACTGAGTGAGTGAGTCAAGACTTTATTAGGACGAGCTTTAGGCGCTGATGGTTGCGCGTCCACCCGACGGGGGGCCTCCTCTAGTCTGGATAGCCCTAGTTCGCTCTGGGTTCCCTGGCCCTCTCCACCAGGATACGCTGGATTGAGAGGTTGTAGGAAGCAGGCGTGAAGCGGATGTGGCTTCCCACATTTATTGTTGGTCGCGTAGGCCCGGCCAGAACGAGGGGCTGCCCAGCTGCTTAGTCACGTTCCCACTGTGTCGCGTGGAACTTCTCACGTGCGAGTCCAGTCCACTGATGATGATCGTAGTGAAATGATGCGGATGATGATAGTGGTGCTGATGATGACGATGGCGATGATGTCGCTACAAGGTCTGTGCTGGCCAGGTGACCCGCCCACTGCTCGCACGTTGAGTGAGGATTGGGGTTAAGGGATGGGATGGTCTGACAATCCCATATCATGCAATACAGAGTGCCAGGTTGGAGACAGAAAAAACAGGTAGCGATAGAGGGGGGAGTACATGGCATGAAGGAAAGCGCTCGTGTTTGTTTCTTTCTCGTCGTCTGTTTAGTTCCTTAGAGCTGTTTTTTTTTTCAATCAGTATGAACCAACTAGCCCGTCTTCACACTCTAGTATATTCCGGGAAATTAACTGTCCTGGCGATCAAACTGAACTTGACCATGCAAACATTTCTAAATGGTGTAGTATGTAGGGAATGATCCTAAATACCGATAAATGCGTCTATGTGCAGCTTACCCGTGAGGAAGGACCATTAAAACATGCATACAAATTATAAACTCATTCTTTAAGAGTGGTAGCAAGCTAGAAATACATAGGATCAATGATTACTAATATCCTGTCTTGAAACCTGCTCATATAAAACATCTGCTCAGCCGCTCTTCGAAAACCTGAGGCATAAATTGCGCAATGTTACCTCAAATGTAAAGCTCATGCGTTTTTTTACCATATATAAAGCCTGAAATGGAATACGCCAGTGTCGTATGGGACCGGCACATAAAAGCGAATACAAAGGAAGGCAGTTTGATTTTTCTACTCCAGATATTCAGCGACCGATTCCCCGCCTTAGCTAATGTCTGACAAAAGCACCCAGACGCCTGAACCACGCAGGCATAGTTTGCGACTTGATTTTCTTTTTTTGTTGTTGCTGAACCGCAAACTTTCGATAGACCCATCCCCGTACTTATCTTTTCTTCCAACCAGACCAACTCGGCACTTACATTCTAACTTATTTATCCAGTTTTTTACCAGAACTGATACGTTTATGTATTCTTTTTTACCTCGGACAGTGTCTGAGTGGAACGTGTTAAGTGAACCATATTGTGCACGCATTACTTAGAGTTATTGCATTTCGTGCTGCACTTGAGTTGTTATTTTACTTGCACGAGTGTTTGCGGAAGCCACCCAGTCTGAAGATTTGCACATGTTTGCCGTCTGTGTAGAGAACACGTCTGCTGGTATGTGCAGACTATAGCGATCGCTATTAATTCTTCTTAACATGGGTCCATTTTTGGTGCGGCGTGATTTCAGCTAGGTAAGTTGCGGTAATCAGTCACAGCCACCGCAGATTGCAATCTCACTGATGGCTGGCAGGCGTGTAGAAAGTGCAGATGGGATTGCCTTGACTATATTTATGGTTGTATAGATGATCATTCGTTGCTTGCAGGAATCATTTAGCTGATGGATGATGTATGTATGGATGCGTGCAATAGTAATCAGCTCTGCAGCTTCGGGTGTGATGAAGTGATATCCGGTAGGAGGTCATTTTCAGGGTGGTACCCGAGTGAAGCGGCGATGTGACGTCCACACGAAATGCTCTGCAGCCTTATATATTTCTGTCTTGCGCTTGTGTAGTTTTCGAAGTTCATCTTTGGTGTTGTTCGTTTGATTTGCTCGAGGAGAGTTGCGCTTTCTTGGATTGCCCAGGGCTGGTTTTGTGGCTTTTCGAATGAAGGTATCTAGTTGCGAGTATTGATTGACGGTTGAGTTGATATAGTAGAACCTGGAAATTAGTAGCGCGTCACGTAACTGCGATCTCGTATTGCTGCAGTACTCGTAGCGATTAGAAATACTATACGACGCATCACATGCAGGACTGGTTAAGCTTGCCGCAGCAGATGTTTCACTGTTGCTGTTTCTCTAAGATCTTGTTAAAGCCGCCGCCCCAACACTTTCATAGCATTTCCCTGCGCTCTCACGTCCCCATTGCATATGAGCAGAATGGAAGGAGAGGGGGAGGGTCACTCTTTAAAGTGCGCAAGTAGCAGCAATGTCTGTCACAGAGCCTCTAAAGCCGCTTTTGAATGTACACGGCAAACCCTCCTCTACCCTATCCCCAGTGTATTCTTTCCTCCCCAGCCTTCCTACCCTACACTAGCAGGCGTTCCGGTGTCCAATTAACGCCTGCTGGTGGACCTTCCTATCTTCCTAAAGAACAATAAATACATACATACACGGCAAGTGCGCATTGAAGCGAGACTTGAATATGGCGGTGTGATCTGTCGAGAACGCTCGGAAGGTAGGGGGTTTGAGTTCCGCTTTGTGAAGCCGTCGTGTGCTGCAATAATTTTGTGAATTAAATCGTCTGTGCAGACCATTCGGTTGTGTGGAAAATCTAAAGCAGATCACCCTGCCGACAGAAAAGGCAGTTCACAACGCTTTCGAATGCACACTTTGCGCGTCTTCTCACCGAGTTCTCCCCGTTTTACTTTTGTGCGTCTGGCCATCCTAGATACCAAAAGTTAAAACTTTAGCAGTGAGAACAGTATCCATACCCGCTGATTTTTACCTTCGAGAACGTCGCAATGGGCGTGTTCTGCCCCTACCGTCTTGAATGTTTTTTTTTTGGTTGTTGTTGTTGAGGAAAGCGGGGGGGGGGGGGGGGAGGGGGGAGGGGTCCGCGATATAGAAAGCGTCTCGAAGTGTGTAAATTTTCGATAAACTCTGACTATTGAACAAAGATATCGATAGAATACTTGCGTTCATATGGGCGGTTTCCCTGATTTCATTGAAAGCCTAAATAAATACGAAGTGCAGAATTTGAAGCATTTGTCGATCACACTGCAACTGACATGCTAGCGTGACGTTGGGCCTAACGTCCTATGTTTAGGCTTAACATTAGGTAACCTTAACGTTGAGCCTAATGAAGTGTCAAATAACGTCATGCTGATTGTACGTCAAGATAATTATACCGGTTGACAACGTTAGGTCTCAAATCGTGACGATAGGCCTAAAAGGTCGTGTGGCATACCCGCGTCGTCTCTTACCTTTGCTTCGCATCTACGTATGCGCAGGTGGCTTAAAAACCGGAAAAGAATGGAAGTTTTCACAAATGACGCTTAACAAATGGTGCTTCACTAATGAGCGGGTTTCCGCGAAATCGGCAGCGGTAGGCTCATAGTACTTTCGCACTAATCAAAGACGATACCCCTGTTGGGACAATCCAGTCGCCTCTGATTATTCGAAGCCGCCTAATTAGAATTTTCGGTTATGTGGAAGCGATTTGCTGGTCCCAGGAATTTTATATGCAATCTAACGGAAGACATTGCTCGGTAATACGAAGCTATAGCCGATTAACCAGGTAATCGAAAGTTATTTCGAATAAAAAGCATCGAGGTGACCATCCTTTCTCGATGAAATTCAAAAATTTTAAGCGCAATAGCAGCGCCTTGTTCTACACTGATGTCCGCTCTATCGCAACTCAGGCAGCGCACAGTTGATAACGTGGCAGGCCAGTTCAGACTCACGTCAGCGTATGCATCTCTTTCTTTTGGGGTTCTCAACCTTTTTTTATCCTTTTTGTGCACAGCGCCACGTGAACATTTTTTTGCGGGGGGCGCTTCAGTCTTTGAAGTCTCAACTACGATGGCAACCCGTGTCGCACACTCGAAGTAGACATTCTGAACGGAATTACAGTGTACTAGAAGAGAGAAATGTGTCGTTCGAGGCAACCGTCCTACAAATACCCCCAGGAGCTTCCACTGCAAGACTGGAGAGCACAGGCGTACACAATACGGCCACAGAGCTTATCGAAGGCAACTTGGCCGCGTGACACGCAGTGCAGCTGGCAGAGCCCTCCTTGACAGCCCACGCATTGGCTACCTGCAGGAGCCCGAGGCAAAATCACTCATCGAAACCGCGACGAGAGAGAACATCTGTGATGTTATCGGCAGGATCTTTGGACCTTCGGGGTGTCGCGAGACGGAACATGGGTGAAATGCGTCAAAACGGTTTATTTCGCAGCGAACTCAAGGAAGGGGCAGGAAAGAAAAATAGTCTCACAGTTCCTTGCGGAAGGGCACACACTTGGCGGGTGACGGCAGCGGCTAGCCACCCAGAGCAGGCAGCGCATCTGCGGGGGAATATCAGCAGCCGGCGACCGCGACGGTGCTGAAGCCGCACCGGACGTGCAGACACGGACTGCGTCGATGCTTCCTTTGCACGGGCTGGACTTGATGACTGGCAGTGGCGTTGGCCTTTTGCACTGACAATCCGGTCGACTACCGCAGTGTTCCCGTCCCTCGAATCGGGCGTCCGACGGAGAGCGGAATTACGACGACGACGACGATGACGATGGCGATGATTATGATGATGATGATGATTATGATTGTGATGATGATGATGATTGTGATGATGATGTTGTTGTTGTTGTTCCTCGGTGAATTGCACATACCCAAGCAGGGGACCGGCCAAGCATGAGGGGTATGAAAAACGATGTTATTTATTTACAGGCTCCCATAAATAGTAAATTGCGAGAGGTTGGCAATACTTTTTGAAAGTAAAATCCAAGATTTAAAATAAAAAAAGAAAAGAAAAAAGCACTGGCAAGACCTCAAATCAATCAAGTGAGTTTAAGCGTAAAAGAATCTAATCAGAGCGGGAATCGATTTGAGTTTTCTATGGAGCTCAGAAGGGCTGAGCACACATTCCGGCGGCAGCATCCTTCTCCTCTTTCTCGTCTTCAGCGCTTTTTCCTATACGCTATGAGCCAGTTTTTTTAGTCTTCATGTTCTTCCTTTCTCTGTTACAAAACAGCTTTTTTATCTGTCGCCGCTGCTGCCTCTTGTTTTCGGAGGCCTGCCCAACGGTTTCATTACAACATCATTATTCGGCCCGTTCCTCGAAACATCCACCCCAAATATCAATAAGAAGGGCGCAACGAGCTCGTGCATTAATAGAAAAATACCCCATTGATCGAGACACGCTGTATGTTGGCAGCGGAGTATCTTCGCGTGGACGCTTTTGCCTTGGCAGTCATTCACTCACCCGATTCACTCCCCATTCACGGCCCTCACCACCCGAATCCGGCACCCTGGAGTGGCGGAAGAGGCGGCGATAGCACTTGCACTCACACATAGGCCAACACCCCGATTCATGTTCTCAGATTCAAAAACGGCCGTTCTAAAGTACGCCAGAGGCCAGATCTCGCCTCCGGGCCACCAAATTCTGAATCAAAAACCAGCTACTGATCCTGTATAATTTTTCTGGTTCCCTGCCCACACAGGGAGGTAATGAAGTGGCACACACCGCAGCCCGATCTCTCGTCTCCCGGGCCTGTGATGCCAGTACTGCCTCCCATGGAGCCAGATCAGCCCGTGATAGCCTACTCACCTACAGAGAAATCACGGCACATTACCGCCTCTCCCGCCGGAATACCCTCCCGCCCACCCAAGAGGAACGCCTTTGGAGTCCGCTTCAAATGGAATCCTTCCCTTGTTAACCGTAATTAATCACATTCACCCCTCTCCGTATCCCACAACACTTTGTCAACAGTTCGGAGGACGGGCCAAATTACATCATCATATGTGGGCCTGCAAATCTGACCCCTTCTCATCGCATCCCTCCACCAGTGGGAAACAGCGCTGGGATGCTCAAGCCTGGATCTCCAGAAGTCGCTCGCGAGTCGGGCAGCCACAGTCGCCGAAGCTCTACGGTCTTCGGCCACCAAGCTGCGCTAACCCTTGGTGAAATAAAGGGTTATCTCTCTCTCTCTCTCTCTCTCTCTCTCTCTCTCTCTCTCTCTCTCTCTCTCTCTCTCTCTCTCTCTCTCTCTCTGGGCCGAATAGAGGGTCCCTTTTGTGATTAAAATTTTTGCTGCGGACTTCCTGTTGTAAGCAGCGCCGCTGGCGGCCGCTGCTTACCAGTTAGTTTCAAAAGTTTTGCTTGTTAAATTAATCCTTATTTATTACTATAAACAGTCCTATTTCTTTATTTCATAATATACAGTCTTAAAAAACCCGTAAAATAACCACTTAGCTTGATTAAAAACTTATAGGTGGCGCTGGGTGCAACAAGAGTTCTCTGGGGATGCGCCTGCGCTCCATACAATTTTTTTCATCGCAAAACGGCCATCCAGCAGATCCTAGCGGCGCTCGAGAAGCAGCGACCAGACGGGATGGAAGCAGAAAGGGTTAACCCGAGTACGCTGAAGCCCGCCGCGAGCGGCTCTCCCCGCTAAGAAGGCGTCCGGCCACGTCGCCCCAAGAACCCGCCTAGAGGGTGGGATGATAGGGGTTACTGCAGGAGACCCATTAAAGTTGCTCTTTCTCTCTCTCTCTCTTCATCGCTAAAGGGACACGCGCTCTCCATTGGTTTTCCCCCGCACGACACACCTCTACTTTCTAGTATACTGTAATAGAATAAAAAGGGTGGAGGTGTTGCGGACTAATAACAACGCTGCTATTGTGCCTTTTGTTTGATTGGAAGTTCGGTTAACTCCAAGATTTTGTGGTCCCCGTTGACTTCGCATTAACGGTAGTCGACTGTATATGGGCAAACGAAGGTGTCCCGCACCCAACGCACCTGCCCAGAAATTTCCTGTTCACTTTATGGCAATACAATGGTAACCACACATGAACAACGAAGAATAATAGCATTCGGGAAATGTTTCAACTGTCTGTAAAAATACTGCATCTTTTTCTTCATGGATATACCTGTAATGTGCGCCCTTCCGGTCTCCAGCATTATTGTATCGACCAAACATTCATGCCGGCTCACTGATGTTCTTGAAAATACCCTTCTCAAGAGAGTATATGCTAGGAGTTATGAGCATGACCTGTAATAAACATGTACAGCATTACTTCCCCACGGTACTTTCTCTTTGGCTTTATCCGCTACGCCGTACTTAGGGAGTAGATATGGGGGATAAAGTTCAGAAACTTCTTCGAACACGTGCGTACGAAAATATGTGTTGGAGAAGTCAGACATCTATCACATTCTGCGGTAAAATACATGGAGCTCTATTTTGTAAACCAAGAAGACATAAAAAAAGTAGCTTAATCCTTGGTATTATTATGCTGCGAATTTTCTTACACAGCCATAAAGGTGCGTAGACTTTATTCAACATATTGTGTTTGATACAACGGTAATCGCGTGATAATCGCTAAGAGGACCTGGCAGCTATGCCCCTGCTCAGATCACGTACCACAAACAACGTGCCCGTCCCCGATTTGTCCCCTCATACTCAACTGGCAGGCTAAAAAATCACCTCGTTCATCCTGCTGCCAGACGGAACGCCTACGAGCTATGGCGGGTACGGCAAGCTAGCGCAGATCTTACCTTACCAATCGGAATGGTCATCCCAAGTCCACCATGCGTTGAGACGCCACATTTGCTAAGCAAGCATGCGCAACACCTCTTGTGTGACAGCAGTTATCAGTTTCCCTTACTTGACCACTAACGTAAATGGGTTTCATGTAGTAGCAGTTATTCGTTACTTCTACTTACTTGAGCATTGGTACATTACATGAACATCGGAGGGGGAGTAATGGCTACCTCTAAAGTGCCGTGGTCCTGTATAGGGGCAACGACCCCCGTTACATAACTACCGTATGCTACTAGCAAGAGTGCAGGTAATCATTTACAAAGTGATGGTTGCTCTCTTAAATTTTGTTTTCGCAGTCATGATTTTGTTTATTCTCACCTTTCGAATAATACGTGAGGGGTCGAAAATACGAGGTTGCGAAGAAGGATGAGGAACAAATTTAATAAGCAAACGGCGAAAATATAGGACTTGTTACGATTTAGCGCGTCGCTACACTGGGCGCGCGTGCTGCAAGTTTGGTGTAGTGCGGGGCTGCTTCCTGTGCTTTGCGGTAAAGCTGCCCTCCTCAAAAAGCTACGACACGCCGAAGCGTGTCTGCAGCACTTGCTGGGGACGGTTCAGGCCCGCGGCAGTTGCAAAATCCGGAACAAACTGGTTCTAGCGTGGATGTGTTGAGAGGAGGCTCTGCGAGGGGACGCCGCCTACGGAGGTCTCTCATTTCCCCCTTTCTCTTACTCAACGTGCGCCGGTTATAACGGGACCGGGAAAGGGTGTTCTTGTGAGTCTGTACTTTGTTCGGGCCATGTGCAAAGACCTTGAAGCAGCGGAACTGTTACCGCTTCTGTGTATAAATTTTACCGTCTTGGTGATTCGTATCGGTCGACATTTGGGGCTGAACTGAGGGCGCCGATCTCCCCGTCGGCTCCATGCTGTTCCTGTATTGTCCCTGTTCACCTCTCGCCATGCAGTAATGCAGTTAAGTTTTGCCCTCGGCTCTTTGTCGTCACCCACATGCAGCTCTCCTGTTCGCCGCTCATCCACCACGCTACCACTACATGACGGAGGCGACGTAGCTGGGTACGGGGACGCCTTCGCCAATGTATCAGGCTTTACTTTCATGAACACGTGCTAACTCAGCAACCATTGGTCTAGCCAAATTTTATAACAGCGCTGATTGGTGGAATATTTCGTGGAAGCAATATACCTTTATAACTATCAGTGCTTGTCAAGGAAAATGAAAAGTTTCACCAAACAAATTACTAGTGTTGACTGGTCACCAAGTCACGACGTTTAATTCCCTATATATATCGCAGCTTTTTCAAGGCCCCGACTATACACATCACTCAAATCTGGAGGGATTAATGGCCGTATTCTCGGTCGGCCCTCCACTCCACGTGTTTCCTCGACTCGGTTGAGTGGAGGAAGCCCCAATGCCTTTACATGCGAAAATCGAATTGCTTTTAACGATGCCCTCGAGCGGAGGCTCGAGTGGAGAAGTAATTCAGATTACGGCGGTAAGTCTTGTATGGCTAAATGGCCCCGAAAAATTGGCATGTGACTTTCCCCCTAACGATCTCTCTCTCGCACCCCTATCTATTGCTGTCACCCCCTCTTTCATATACCCGAGAAAAAAAAAAGGCCTGACCTAAACCTGATTTCAACTCCAAACGAGAATTAACATACCAAGATGCAAAAAACCCACAAAAGCCAAACAAAAATCTACAAGAAAATCTTAAGATTACCACGGGATGATCCCACTGTGCCCTATGGTTAAATTTAGGTTAGCCAGTCGAAGACAACGTTCTTCGTCGACTCGTAATCTGGCATCTGCCAGCTCGACGTGCGCACCTCACCCATACTAACCAGTGCATCTCTGTTCGACGTGGCCTCTACCGCAAAGTCAAACGCGCACTGACGTACCAACGTCTCTCGGAGGTCGGGCCTAATGCGGGCGGGAAACGCGAGCACAATCGCGCAATCGTAAGTGCGGTGGCGCGAGTGCTGTCGACGCCGGGGTCATCAGAGAAGCGTCGCACGTTCGCCACGGTATCGATTCAACGACGCGGCAAATGCGGCCTCCGCTGCTCGTCCACGGAGTGTGGGATACGTTTCCCGCGTTCGTCGGAAGCCTGGATATCGGCCGATTTGGGCGGCTGCGTCGGCGGCTTCGACTCATATCGCGACGTGCCAACTCGCTAAGGGTACGGGCTCTGCATGCGTGATCGTGGCGGAGCGGGAGCGCGTATTCTAAGCTTCGGAGATCTGTACCAATTGGCCCCGATCCGAGCAGCATTAGTGCCAGATCATGAGTGCGAAAAAGAAAGAAAGAAAGAAAGAAAGAAAGAAAGAAAGAAAGAAAGAAAGACGGGCCTGCTTCTTGTGTACGGCTTGTGTCATTTCCTTGTGGCCTCGGGGCGCACTTCGGCAGAAGAAAGCATCACAGCGTGCGCTAGTGTGAGAACCACGACATTTGTGGTGGTATGCGCGTATTCCGATGGCAACAGAGACAAACAGAGAGAATAAACAAATATTTGTGTGACAAAGTGCTGATATCAGGGCACTCGCCCGGTGCAGGGCATCCGTATTCCGGGATACCCAGGCTGCTACTGGCCGTCCAAGCATGCTAAGTAATGCTGGTGTTCAAGGTCCGGATCGGCCAGACGAGCTATCCACTACTCATAAGAGGGAAGGGTGGATGGCGGGGTGGGAGGCAGGTTTGGAATTTGTTGGCACTCCCATACTTAGTGGTACAGGGTGCCGAGACTGCTACAGAAATTGCAAAGCGAAGAATACCGAGTGCGGTAGGTTGCATATAAGAGGATGCTGCAGTGGCCGGAATTTGTGTGTAATAGCCTCAGAGTTGTGCCTTCTTGTCTGATTAACCGGGGGTGAGGGGGTTGGAATTTTCTTTTGCGAAGCCTGTAATCTTGCGCGACGTGTTGATCAAATAGCGGGCCCGTTTTGATAGCAGCGGAGAGCGTTCCTGGTCGAGTAATGGCCCGGAGTATGTATTATCTTGATCACAGTTAGGGTGAACACGGGAGCGCGTGTCATTCCGTGCGCGGAAGTCGCCTGTCGGCGTTCTGTGTAACTTCACACGCATGCGCAGTTCGTCTGCAACGAGGCTATGTGATGCGCGTGCGAAGTTACCCGGAGCGCCGACAGGCGGCTTCAGCGCGGAATGACACGCGCTCCCGTGTTCACCCTAACTGTGATCAAGACAGTACGCGCGGGTAGCTGCGTGAGCCACTTCATTACCGTCGAGGGGCTCATCCTCACGAAGCCAGACAATGCAGCTCAGGTAACTCCGCAATGGTTTAACGAACGCTCAGTGTAGTGATGCGTCCCCGCCGATGACATCAATATGCTGTTTGCGAGTCAGTCAGTATTGTGATGAAGCCTTGGCTGGTCGTGGCACCCAGGGCATTCGCAACTTTCTCTGCGGCTAGCGCTCGTCCCGTGTCACCGCCTTTTTCTTGTGTCCTCGTTTTAGTGCGCTTTTTTACCATGTCTAAGGCTTCACTTGATGTGCGTACAGTCAGAGCTGTTAACAACAAAGACGATTTGTGCTGGTTGATTTGGATATACGGCTGCATCGCTGCATCTTGCTGTGTGAGACGGTATTTCAATCACGCAGTCTTCAGATTCTGTTATCGTAAATAGCCAAGTGCGAGAGGGAACTACCGTATTTACTCGCATAATGATCGCATTCGCGTAATGATCGCACCCCTATAGTTTGTCGTCAAAATACGACTTTTTTTATTTCCCACGTAATGATCGCACCCTGAACTTGCCGCAGCCATATGTCGTATGTGTGCCGAATTCGATGACGATGGTCGTGCTTACCTTAGTTTCCTCCTCTTTCAAAGCGGACATGGCTACGTTATTGCCACGGACTTGATGATATTAGCAATATCCGCAAGCATGAGTTCATTATTGGTGCGGAAGAAATTCTCACTAGATGCACATAATGTACTCACGAGATATAAAAAGCGCGCTCGGCTTGCTGCGTCGGCAGCCGTGTCTTGATGTCTCACACTCTGACAGCAGCAGCCACTTATTGGTCGACCAGTTCTCACCTCGAGGCAATATCGTTCCAGCGCGTTCCGTAATTCCGTAATTCCGGCACGTTGCGTAATGAAAACACTGCATTTTGCGTCACTCGGTCGTCATTCGGTGGTCGGTGGAGTTGTTATGTTTTTATTTGTTATGTTGATTATGTTCATGAGACTTATCGTAAACATTCTGACTTGCAACTTGCGTTTTCTGCGCTCAAACTTTTTTCGCGAAAAATTTACCTCGCGTAATGATCGCACCCCTAAATTTACATCATATTTTCTGGAAAAGAAGTGCGATCACTACGCGAGTAAATACGGTATAGTCACACAAGTTTAAGCACCAGATGCACTCCGTGAGGGAAAAGTCAGCGAACGCCGAACGACAAGAAATCAAAGCCCCTTTCCTAAGAAAACGCTGGTTAAAACGCGAGGCTTTCTCCTATGAAACCCGAGTCAGAGTCGAAGTAAAAAATCCCAACTGTTTCGGCCACGACGACCACTGGACCGGATGGACTGAGCGGGGAATTTTACCAGAAGTTTTCTTATATCATTACTCCAGTCCTCTTGGACATATTCATAGTCGCATACGATCACGGTGTTTTGCCACCAACCTTTTCACAGACTAATACCCAAAACTGCGGATGAACACAAGCTGAGATCTGTAGAGGGCCATCGGCCAATCTCCCTCTGCAATGTTGACTATAAAATATTTGCAAAAGTTTTGTCTACCCGCCTTCAACAGGTGATTTCTAGTTTAGTTTGGCCTGGCCAAACGTGCGGTATTCGGAGCAGAAGTATTCAACCGAATATACATATTACTCGTTCTATATTGGGATGCGCGTCTGATTCGGTTGAACAGGTGGCCCTTATTCAAATTTACTTTGCAAAAGCATTTGATCGGGTGTCTCATGATCGGGTGTCTCAAAGCGGCTAATGTGGGTGATGGGCTGTATCGAGACATTCAGTCTGCTACAAGAATTGTACTACACAACTTGTCGTCAATCGCGTTCTCTTGAAGCCAGTTCAGATCAGGTCGTCTGTTAGACAGGGCTGTCCTCTATCGCCTCTACTGTTTGCACTCTGCATAGAACATCTTTGCCTTAGCTTACAACAGAGCCTAAGGGTACGTGGTTTTTCGTTAGCATCATGTGAAGTTAAAGTTATTGGGTATGCTGATGACATCGCCTATCTTTGTGCTGACAAGCGTAGTGTTCACGAAGCCTTTATATTGACTAAGGAGTTTTGTGACGTGTCTGGAGCGACCATGAATATGGAGAAAACTAAGGGGTTTTTGTTTGGCCAGTGGGGAAGCAAACCTTCCAAATTTGCAGGTATTAATTTGGGCAACACGCCGCTTGAGTACCTTGGCGTGCCTTTGCACAAAAGAAGGAACTCAGGGCCACACTGTTCTTCAGCACTCATGCATGTCAAGCGCGCCTCGCATGCATGGATGGGGCGAGAACTTTCTGTATTTGCCCGTGCGCAAGTCTGCAATGTCTTCTTGGTAGCAGAGCTTGTTGATGTGCTTCAGGTACGCGGGCGAAAGTCCAGGCTCTACACAGAGTATTATTTGCTACCTTCGTGTGGGGTTCTGAATGGGAGCCAATGCGCAGGGATAATTTGTTTCTTCCTTTAGGGTCTGGTGGTGTTGGGTTAATGCATTTGTTTGTGCACCAACTTGTGTCTCCGTTGTTCTTCTGCAAGTTGGTGGAGCATACAGTTTTGCGTACTATACTTCGACACTGCATTAGTTACCATTTACCTTTTCTATTTGTTTCTACGGGTGAGGTGAACAAGAAGCCGCCATGTGTTTTTTTAAAAGACGTTGTGGATACTTTTCATTTCCTTATTGCGCGGGTTTCTCTGGAGTACCTGTTTAGTCTTTCAAGGAAGGCTATGACGAATACTTTAATCCATAATCTATTCCCCGTACCTCTTTATCACCGGCGATACTTGCGGGATCATAAGAATAATGTTTTAGACCATGTCAAGCGTATGTGCGTGTCGCCAAATTCCAAAACGTTTTTCTTTAAGCTTCATTCGCAAACGCTTCCAGTTAAAACATGGCTGCGTGAAAAAAGGAACGCCTATCCCTTGGTCAGACCATTGCCGCTTCTGCAATCAACCAGACACTATTGACCATTGTTTTGTGCTTTGCCATGACGCGGTGTTTTTCTGGGACCTCTTGCCTCTTATTTTGCCTCTTACTTGCCTTTACTTATTTTGCATTTACTTCTTGCCTCTTATTTTTTTACACAAGTTTTCTTTTTTTTTTCTTGAACTAGCCAGTAATGCTCTTGTCATCCATAGATCACTAGGCAAGTTACACATTTTGCTGCAAGGAACAGGCTAAGAAATTCAGTGAATGCTTCCACGAGATCAGACGGTGAATAATGTGGGACCAGCCTTCAGAAGTTATCGTGTCGATGAATTTATTTTCGTTTACGATAGCTGCGAAATACGAAGGCCTGTTTGGAGGGGCCTCACTAGGGAATGCAACAAAAACTGAAAATGATAGGTAATATCAACTTCAACAACGCCATAGATGGGAGAGGTGAAACATTTGATAAAGCATGCTCTAATAAGCTGTCAGTTTCACGAAAAGTGCCTCTTGTGTAGCAGTGATTAATAACTCAAGTACATAACCGGTAAAGCAATCAGCATAAGCTGCATACATACTGGAATTATCTTGGAGTAAATGTATATTAATATTACCTGCAATTAAGATATCTTTGTTTTGGAATGATGTTTGTTAGAAATTTTATCCAGGGAAAAAAGAAATTCATTGACAGAAGATGACGGTGAGCGTTAAGTGCAGCCGAGAATGAATTTTTTGCGACAATCTGGAAGGAACGGGAGGTCGGTCTCCATCTAAACTGATTAACAGTGAGTGACGGCAATGGCAAGATCAAGCCTGCGACTGTAAGCAATGCCAGCGGAAACAAAAATGACCGCACCACAATGATTATCAAGTGCGCGGTGACAATAATGTGAACTCAGTAAGTGTTAACACTTTCTGTTACGCGTGTTCCAAGTAAAATTTTACGTTGTCGTCTAGCGAGCGTCGTTTGTGCATCTTTCTTCTTCCCTGTCGTGTTTTGATTGATTGTGGGGTTTAACGCGCTGACGCAACGCAAGCGATAAGGCGCGCTGTAGTGGAGGGCTCCGGATTAATTTGGACCACCTGGGGATCTTTAACGTGCGCCGAAATCTCGTACACACAGGCGTTTTCGCTTTTCGCCTTCATCAGAAAAGCGGCTGCCGCGACCGGGAATCGAACCCGCGACCTCGTGCTCAGCAGCGCAACGCCTTAGCCACTGAGCCACCGCGGCGGGTCCCTGTCGTGTTTTAGCTAGTGAGACGCACTCAAGTCAAACCTAACTAGACCAACTTTTAGAAGGGCCACCATTATCTTCACTCCATTAGCCCGCAAGGTAACTTTAAAAGTCTTCATGGACTGACCAAGCATGACGAAGCGGTTGGTCACCGCGTGCGGTTGAATTTCGCTTACACAAGCCATGTTCGTTTCAAGCTGTAACAGGCCACTTCCCCCTATTCTCTCTTTGTGAAGTGCGCGAGGACGTAAGCCACATAATATGCTATTGTGTCTGGTGCACAGTATCTAGGATGTCCCTCCTAGTGTCCCTGGGCCAGCCGCTCTTTAGAAGACTCGCACTAAGTGATGTGTTAGGCTCCTGGACTAACCCTAAACGAGCATCCCTAGCGACAAAAGCCCTACTGACTTTCCTGCGAAGTACAGGACTTCATCAGACTCTCTAAATAAGGCTACATAAGTCGGGGCATCATCGTCATCATAGTCACCATCATCATTTCATCAATTTCATATTTTATACATGTGGTGTTGCAAGCTAGGCGACTTTTCCAGGCTAACCTTACCAGAACCATTACAAACCATTCTCTCTCGCTGTCTCCTTTCGGAACACACATGTAACGCAAGAAAAATTTCTCAGTGACATTTTGCGCTTTCGTCCATAAATTAGCCTCGAAATCATTCTAAAGGTATCTTTGTTTCGTTCAGTTCTGAACCCTACTCTGACAGCAGGAGCTCTTCCGAAAGCCAAACCTATGCTTACGGTCATCCAGACGGGTCGAAGTCCGGCTCTTAAAGACCATCGCCGGCGTCCTCCCCCTCCGCGCGTAGGCGGGCATCCGCTTAGGGGTGTGCGCGCGTGTGTGCCTAAACAAATTAGTGCGGTACGCTTCCTCGGACGCCCAAGCTGCTAATTGGAGCTCACGGAAACCGAAACCCGGAGCAAGGGAAAACGGGTTCACCGGGGGGCACACGTACGCAGCGTCTCGGGCAACGTCTCGGAGCGCAACGTCCCGCCTCCACCTACGCAGAAACGTCAGACCGTGAAACGCTGCCTCCTTCGGAGATGAATTGCCCACATGGTTTATCCTCTGATGATAGGCTTCGAGCGAATGGGCGGGTGCGTCCGCCGTTTTGACCACTGTGCGGGGAGAAAGAACGCAGAATCGCCGTTGCTACTACACCACATATTCGTATACAAACATTGCCGCCGCGCTGCGTGTTCCTGCGGGCCGTCTGCTCGGTCAGGAAGCCTCCTTTGTTTGGTCCGGATTATTGTGCACGCTTTTTTTTCTCCCTTCCCAGTCCGCAGGGATGCTTCATAAATCAGCCGGAACTGACCGCACTTGAGAGCCGACCTCGGCACATGTGCACCTCTCGGTGGGCGGCACTGGTTCGAGGGTTTCTTCGTTCTTGGTGGCCTGTAGTGCGTGCATGGGTCTCGCACACAGCCAGCTGGTTGTTCGGCCATTTGAGAGAAAGAGAGAGAGAGCTTTCTAAAGGGCAGGATTACCTGTAATCATGCTGCCAAACCTGATTTGTTAAATAAGTTTGCCGATCGCCTTGTCAGCTGATTTGTTTATCTCGAAGTGGAATAGCCTAAGTGCAGACAATACAAAGCATACGTTGCCGTAGATTACTTGTGAGAGCCCTGGCGCCATCTTCCCACTCCCCTGCTGCACCTTCTTTCTTTATTTGCCTTCTTCCCACCACTCACGATATCTCTGCTTGTGAAGGCTGTAGGGTGGTAGTAGATGTTCACGTCAACCCACATGGCTAGCATTTTATTTCGTAAGTTTCTGCAGTACTCACACTGTGTGTTAAGCGAGGCGGAGGGAAGGAAGTTTCTTCGCCGTGCCTCAAAGACATATATGTGTACAAACAGGCTTCTGAGATATCCGTAACTGGGGTCATACGGTCCACCAAGACCACCCACCTACCCGCGAAACCCCTGAACGGGTGATTTAATTGACTGCAGTATATATTTTCGCCTAGGCAATGTTGAACATGTCTTGTATGTGATGTAAGGAGGACCACCAAGGTTGGACCCACGCGCTAGCTTTGCAGGCCGACCTTTGCACTCTGTACGACCTGTAGTCTCTCGTACACACCTCCCTCCCTTACATACTTCCAGTTGGCGAGGCAATGTAAACATCTGTGACAGCTTTCCCCCCTGATTTGTTCCTGCACTTGCGCGCTTATACAGACAGCACTGCGAATCAGTGAAGAGTTGATTCCTATCTCCTCAGTTTCGCACGGTCGCAAACCAGGACGCAAGCTGTGCGATATGCTCCTCGAGGTAAGAACATAAAGATGCGCCGCAGTGCAGCGCTGTTTCGTATTTAACACGCGCTAGGGGTGGCATTCCTGCCGACTCGTTTTCGAGGGGAGCAGCACCTCATTTTTATCCGGCTCACACCGTTCCCGTAAACGATCGAGATAGAGTACGTCATCCGCACTCTTATACGGCAGATCACTCTCGACTGGCCTTCCAACGTGTGCCCGGGAGTGACCACCGAGCAAGAAGCGGCCACAGACATTAACGGAGGACGGGCAGTCTCGCTTGCGGCTTTGCCAAGGCGACGTTCTTTTATTCCAGGCACGAATTGGCTCCGCGAAGCAAAAAGGAGTCTGCTATTTCGTTTCTTTTTTTTTCTTTTCACCTGTCTCGCTCTCAGGTCGCGTCTATGCGGTTGCTTTATTGCACCTCACAAAAACCCGGTGGGATGCACAAGATGGGAATGGTAGGAAGGTGGTCCCGGAAAACATTTCCTTTGAGTCCGATGGAGGACGCTGACCACCTGTGCGCAAAATCATGCTGCCATTAATCATAGTCCGCCCGGAGCATCTTTTGATTGGTCGGAATGCCCGTATGCGTGTTTCGCTCGCGTATACAGAGATGCTGGCGTTTCGCCTCCCTTTAAAAAAAGTAGTGCCGGACCAAGATAACCAGTAGTTAAAAGGCCTACCGTATCCCTTCTCCCATCGGACACCTTTTTTAATTTTCTACCAGTATCGTTCCAAGCCATCGCCCATATTCTGAATCTTTTTTTGAAAGGATGTGTGCAGCTCAAGGATGGGACTGCTGGAAGTAGAGTTCTACGCCGATTACTAGCCTTATAGCTTGGCGGCGTCGTTCAGCCAGCCGCTCCCTTCCTGATCCTCCCTCCAGCCGCCGCGAGTCGGACAGTTCGGTCTCCAAGCACCGCCGCACCACTTAACCGCGCCTGCTGTGTCCGCGTTCCCCACTTTTGCTTTCTTGCTTGATTTCAGGCAACCTTGCGGCAGCGATACGCACCCGCGCCGGGGCTTTAATTGGATGCCTCGCTTATTTAATAATCGAGGCGGAATGCAATCACTGCATGCATCTCGACCTTTGTGTTTTAGCTTCATTATATTGCTCGCGTCCCGTACGAACATGCGTACAGACCGCGAATCGTAGACCGCGAATATATATATATATATATATATATATATATATATATATATATATATATATATATATATATATATATATATATATATATATATATATATATATATATATATATATATCATACGTACATACATATAGCTACGTGCCGTTTCACTTTGGCCGTGCTCAAGCGTGAGACAGGATGGGGAACATGTTAGCGTCAGTGTCGTTCGTGCTCGTGAGACGTGAGCCGTGAGCTTTCCCGAGGTGTCCACATGTAAACATATGTATGCCATATTTTTTTTTCTGAATGAGAGATTTCAGTGGCAGCAATGCGAGGCGATGAATTTCCGGCGATGAACTCGACCAGCGGCGCGCAGGAACGATTCCGTTTCAAAACGACAGTGAATCGGCAGTCGGCTGGGTGGGTCGCTCACGTTGAAGTTTCACGAAAGGGAAACATTGAAGCTGTGACTTTGCTTTAGAAAAGCGAAGTTGTCTATGCCTTACTGATGGAGACGTTTCCGCTAAACGTACTGCAGAAAAGCCAACTTTCTTTTGACGATGATGATGATTGTGGGTAAATTGAAACACAGGCTGCGTTCCAATTCGCGGACAGCTTGGTACACAGCTTACGAAGTAGTCTAATTAGACAACTAAAGAAAGAAGAATTGGAACGGCGCAGCGGTCACCAACGCAGACGACAACCTTGTAGCAGACATGTTGAGTAACGCAAGCAAAGAGAGCAAAGGGAAAGGGTTTCGTAAGTAATATTACCGTTATTATTACAAACAATACGCGATTTAAAAATTAAAACTAAACATATTCATCTCTAGCAAGCTAAGCTAAATAATTCAATAAAAGAATAAGTTAGTTTTCAACAACATTAGTACGCAAAAGCGTGCACCGCTGGCGTCGCTTTTTAGTTTAGACAGGAAGGTAGCCTGCATCGTTGCTGACTTCGATGCCGTCTCCTCAAAGCAGTCTTCGCTGAATGCTTCGTTCGAATTGGAACGGGGTTTAACATGGCGGACTCTCCGCGAATTCGGCAACAAATCCGTCTAAAGCGTACTTTGGAACGCACCTACAGTTGAAACGCGAAGCTTCCCATGGTCGAAAGCCAATGTCTTGAAAGTCCACAGTCAAAGTCCAGAATCCAAACCGTTACACCCAAAAAGCACAGCACGAAAGCCAAGTTACACAAGAAGTTTTCACTAAGGCAAAAAAAAAACAAAAGAAGGCTCGTCCCGTGGTCGGATCGAACATGGGTCCCACGCGTTATGAATCCGACGTCTACCCGGTTGCGCCATTCTTTTTTTTTTTCTTTACTGCATGAAAAACTGCACTTATTACAGCCGACAAAAGCTATCAGTCATCCAAGAAGATGCACATCACTGCAGTTAAAATAAGTCGTCCTTCAAAACTCCGGCAAGCACACGCCCGCGTCCAAAAGATGCAGCCATTTTGTTGGGTCATTTTGCGCCGCATAAAAGTTCCGCACCAACCAAGCCTGCTCGTGAAAAATGGACTTGGTTGGGCGAGGGGTTTCCGCGTGCCTGTCCGTCATGCGGCACATCCCCAAGCTATACAACCCCATAACAACAAATATATCATAGGACCCTCCAGTAGCATCGCTAAAAGGCAAGAACTGAGTTGTATAAGGGGTAATGTCCACGTAATTTTTAACAGTTCGTTGCAAAACATCCCCCCAAAGAAAACACCGCATCCCGGGAGAGAACAAAGCAATGATCAATGGTTTCAGGTTGACTACATAACCGGCAATTGTCAGACCAAAGAACAGACATTCCTTTCTCGCGCTACCATGTTTTCATTGGGAGTGTTGATGTATGTTGCTTAAAGAAAAACGTTTTTTCGTTTGGCGGAAGACACATGTATATGTGACACGCTTCAAAACAGTGTCCTTATGGTGGCCAATTTAAGGCAGGTGATAAAAACCGGAACTGGGAACAGACTCTCTAATAAAGTGTTCGTCAAAGCCTTCCTTGAAAGGGTAAGTAGTGCAGGGAAAACTTCGCAGCAAGAAAGGGAAAGGTATCGACCACCTCCTTCAGAAAGCCCTATGGCGGCTTCACTTCACCCTTGGAGACAAGCCAAAAAGGCAAAGGAAAACTTATTGGCTGCTGAATAATGCTTAGCAGAAGGAGATGATGCGTCTCTTTAAAGAATACGGTCGAAGCAGCTTGGATTCTGAACTATGCCTTTGACTCAGGTTGTATGGGAAAAAGCTTCGAGTTTCAACCACCTTTCTTTTAAGCAAGGAGCTTTAATTTTTTGTCATGCATTCTGGTAAGGAACGCAGTCTGAGTGCCAGTCATTCACGCAGGTGCAGCCTTTGATGAGCTTTTCAGTGAAGATGACTTCCCGATCCGCGATATTGTAGAGTCCTTACTGCAGTTAAGGCATGTGGTGCATCCTCGCGGTACCAAAGTCCTAATAACGGCTCCAGGCGCTTAAGCAACTACATCTTAGCCACAGTGGAGGACTATCGATCAAGTTAGTTCTTTAACTTGCGCCAAAATCTGTACAAACGGGCGGTTCGTGTTTTGTTTTCGTCAGAAAAAGAAGATCGAGCAGCCGGGAATGGAACCCACGGCCCAGTGCTGGGTAGGTTTTAGCGGTAGCATACCTAGGACAAAAATTCCACATGTACGCACCACGGTATTTTCTTGGGTCGCAAGTTTCGTCCCTTTTGGAGCCAAAATCATAAATGAAATTACACTTAATTTTCCCGCCAAGACCTCTCTACAAGGCTGCCGACTTATCTTCCTTGTCAATTTATGGTTATGCTGTGAGAACGTTTGTGGGTGCCGGCTTCAAGTATATTTCTGTTTCTAGGAAATGGAGATATACTTATAGATATGATAAGAAACAATATATATAGGATATAGTAAACCATATATATAGGGTACAGGAAACCATATGTATATATAGAAAACCATTTATAGGAAACCATATATATAGGAAATCACCCGTGCACGGTTTACCGCATTTTTGATGAATAGCCCATCCTCATTGAGGTTGTGAACACGCTCGGGCTTTCTCTGTGTTCTCTAAACCTTTCAATGTATTAGATTTTATGGGAGGACGACGTCATCCTTGCGGAAGACGCACGCAGTTAACAGCCATCTACAGCTGAGCATTCGCGATTAACTCGGCTTTTCCGCACTCAATGTTCGCACAAGCAGAAAAAAAAATGCACGGAACCCTAGGCTATATGTCCGTACCACACTGGGACCACTTCACCCTGTACGTATACGTTAAAAAACATTAATGAACGTAACAACAATGTGGTAGCGCGTTGTTCTGCTTTCCTGGAGGCACGGGTTCCTAACCCATCAAATCACAGGTGCGTTCTTTTATGAACTCCTTATAGCGGCGGCCCCCCTTTTTTTACCGGACAAGAACAGCATCGGCAAGAACGCCGGCTATGGTTTTTCGCGGAATGAGGCATTTAAGACTCAGAAGGTCATATTGTAACTCAGTTTCCAGCATCCATCTGAGGAGTATTCGGAAGGAAGCTCCCGTTGGTGTTTCAGGTACTCTTCTTTTGCGAAACGCGAGGGTGGTGTTTTCGGTCGTCGATCGCGGTCTCGCCATATGTCGAGGCAGTGGCGAAGGCCGATGCAAATTTTTGCTACTTGATGGTTGATAGACCTTTAAGATTTTCGAAATGTGACTCGAATGGGAATTCGTCTTGCTGACAAAGGTCACGGCAATTATTGAATGACTCCGCAGCTTTTGTGGCATCGGAGGCTCATTTGTAGTGATGGGAAGGCCAGTATCTGGACAAATCACGCGCTCTCAGCATCCGCTGAATGAAAGGGAAGCTTTATTTTGGGACTGAGCTCGCTGTCTTCGCGCTTTGGTTGATAACTTACGTTTTATTTATTCCGAAAGCGTAAACTTTGTTTATAATAAGAAAAACACGCATGTAATGGACTCCTTCAGCCGCGTTGTATACCGTAGGCCGTTGCATCTTGATGGGAAAGCGGAATAATTTCTCATTAGTCTGTAGATAGCCTTGCCTACCGAGTAAACCCTGCCTGTTTAAAGTATTCGTAATATTCCTTTCTTGATTAGGCAAGACAAATCTTTTTGTTTTGCGCTAAAACAGCGTTTCTGTGCCTGCATTCTCTAGCTATTCTTGATCATGCAGGAACAGCGGAACAGCGGCCTCGACAACAAATTAGGTTATTCCTTCAAATCCAGTTGTAGGCCGCGCAAGAGCATTTGTCGTGCTCTGCTTGGAGCCAACACATACTTCATTCCATTGCATCCAGCGAACACAAACAACAAATTTCGAGCTATTATATTCACATTGCCAGCACGTCCATCATTACAGCACATCTACCGAGAGAATACATCCAATTAGACCAGTGCATCCAACGTGGCACTGCATTCAATGTGCCATTACATCCTGCGCCTCAACCCAACCAGCCAGCAACTTCGTCCAAAAACGTGTCATTACACCCATCGTGCAAGCAAATTCAACGGGCCATCACATTTATCCCGATATCACAACGTAGAGCAACCTTGTCCGCAGATAACATACCCTATTGCCTACGTCAACCTTACTCGCAACTACAGTTGTAGACCTAATACTACGCAGCCTTACTCAACTCAGCTAATAGCTGAAGTAACAGCGTTTAAAATAAGTTCTGTCTCAGCCTTCAAAGTTTAGGTTTTCATCCGTCTAGTGCACTGACGCTTTACTTGTTAACGCGCCGATTATATAGTACAAATTAAATATGATGCGTTGCGTATATATAGTCACCACTCCAAAGTTGGAATGGCTCCGAAATCAAATCCCTCTGTCGCTACCCAGGAATGGAATAGGCATGGAATTGCCGCAATTTGCCCAGAACGGAATGGCCTAGCTAATTGTGCCAACTGTACTGAGAGAGAGAGAGAGAGAGAGAGAGAGAGAGAGAGAGAGAGAGAGAGAGAGAGAGAGAGAGAGAGAGAGAGAGAGAGAGAGAGAGAGAGAGAGAGAGTTCTTTCCTGAGACTGCCGATGTAACTCGGGGAAAGACGCCTTGTGTTTCTATCTGCATGCAGCGTTTTTTCCACGGGTTTGATGTAATTTAGGCAAAAGGCTGGCTATGTACGCCAAATGGTTTCGAAAAAGGACTAATAGTAATGAAAGATATGATGGGGACAAGGACTGTGTTCGAAATGCTTTCTATGATTTATAGACATTGGTCCAGACCTGTACTGTTTAGGAAAGTTAGCAGAGCTTTGGTTGCATTAGGATTTCGTATATAGACACGACGAGGGGCCCAACACGTCGCTCAAGTTCAGTGTTACTCAGAGAAGCTGGCCCTGGGATACTAAAATGGACAATCTGGATGCAGAAAGCTTCGCGCTATCACAAATAAGGGGGCCTACGTCTTCGCGCACATCACAACGTGGACGAAGGAGGTAAAGAGCCTGTTGGAGCATCAAACGGAAGTGCTCTGTGTAGGCAATCAGTCGCATGTAGAACAGCTTTGACAGGATTTGTAAGACCTTGTGGCGTTGGAATTCCTGTGGGGGTCTACAGACTAAAGGGCCGCGTAGTGACGCAGTGATGCCACGCGACCGCCAAAGTAGACCGCAAAGTGCTCCAGGCAATCATCGATGCAAGAACTGAGGTTTTCTTTCCCGTGGTGTGGGATAGGTAATGCTGGAACACCTATGTCATGCGCGATCGATACTACGGTGTGCGTCTTGGCATTCCCAGTAATACCACATCGAGAGGGAAGCACTGAGTTCGTATATGTAAAGAATTTGTTTCCGTCCGTGAAGATTTCCCACTGACGTGCCGGTTGCTCTGTGATGAATGCAAAAGCGGTATGCTGCGCGGAAAGTTCAGTACTCGTATACTCGTCAGTTGTCCTATAACTAAGCACAGCGCTAAAAGTGGTGCATAGGAAGGAATTTACATAGCTAAAGTAGACGAGGTGGCAGAAGGACTTAGTGCGGTATCAAAAGATACCAGTATGCATATTTGGTACTACAAAAAAAACAATAATTTAAGATGAATGTGTATTTTCTTGTTAATAATGCTGGAGAAAGTGGAAAAAGAGGAGAGCTACTGTCGAGGCGAAAAAAAAACATGTCTGCTCGGCTATCCTTTTTGCATCTGTGACAAGCATTCATGACAAGTATAAGGAGAATTTTTAACTGTTCCATTATAGAAAAAGATTTACCATCTCTTCCTAAAGCAAGTTGAGAGAAGCGCGAAAGCTACGCACATCAAAAGAACGTACAAAAACTAGCAGTGGCTTAGCTCGGCTATGCCGGGATATACGTAGCGTAAGCTAAGTATGATTCAGCTGGTTATTCTTAAGTTTCCTGGTTGTCTAGGATTACATCATTATCATGCTTACTCCTGCTAAAACGATTTAAAATCCAATCCAATCAAATCCAATCCAATGAATCCAGTCCGGTCCAGTCCAGTCCAGTCCAGTCCAGTCAAGTCCAGTCCCTGCTCTTCGCGCATGCGCAGCATGGCTATGGTGGCTAGCCACCCTAGCACGGCTCTCCAGGAGCCACGCAAAACGGCTATCAAGCGGCTCCAGCGCCGCGTCAGACTTAGCTACTGCGCAACGGAGGCGCACAGCTAGGCACGCGCCGGCGCCAGTGCGTCTGCCACGGCTATGACGTCACTCCTCTGGAATACGCAGACCGGAAAATGTGCAGTCCCAATTTTCTACACACCCGTACTCCAATTGGATTGGATTCCAATCCAACACAATCCAATTTAATACAATCCAATCCAAGCCAAGCCAAGCCAATCCAGTCCGATCCGATCCGATCCGATCCAATCCAATCCAAACCAATCCAATGCTCTTCGCGCTTGCGCAGAACAGCCCTTAACGGCCCACACGAAACTGCTCAACCTCGGCCAGTGTAGCTTACGCTACAAAACTGTCGCTAGAAGTTCGTCCAACCTTCGCTGAAATTGCGCCCAATCGATCGTCAAACCTTCAAACACCCAAATCGGAAACGAAGAACGAACCCATGCGGCGATTTTCCCCAGACCTAGTGAACGCATCCGCGGACAATCTAACCAGGGGCCGGAAACTTCGGCTAGTTTCGGTATCGCAAAATTAAGTGCCGCCATGACGCTGGTAGCCAAGCGAAAATTCAGCAACTTTGCATATGTGGCTTTATCTTTTCAACATACCCAGCAATAAAGTAAACTGATTCCATTGTGTGTAGAAATAAAATGTGTTCTTGGCTGTTTTCTTTTTTGGCACCCTATTTATTTATTTAAACGCTTCATTTGTTGCGCCGACGGGCGGCGCTTTCGCTCTTATCTCTTCTGCTGCCATCCTGTCCGTCTGCTCCTGCCGCCTTCGCTGTGTGCACGTGTAGAAGTTTTGTAGTATGTCATGAAGGTGAAAATTTTGGTGTCTGCGAGTGCTAACGGGCTCAAAATGTCAGAGAAACAGAGAAAAGGGCACAACGCGTGCTTCGATGCTGTGCGGTGCGACAACTCGGGAAGGAATAACACAGCGAAACTTTTCCGCTTCCCAGCGGACGGCATGCCGGTCAGCACACTTTTGATTCAGTGAAAGTTAAGAAGCAAGTGCTATCCTTATCAAAAAAGCTGCAGGGAGGACCGAAACATCTTCTGCTGTTGCTTTACAGTGAATTTCTTTTTGTTTGGTACAATGCATTTGTCCGTAATGTTCTAAGCATGTGAAGCTACTTGTCGATAGTTTCTTATGAGCTGATGGATGCCAGCGGACACGCAGACGGAAATTTCGCTTCGGTATCGGTTTGGTGAGTGGTTGCTCTTCATTTTCTTTCCACCAGAGAAAAGCTTGGAAATTATGTTGCGCTAATGTGCCTAAATGCTTCTTCGACGAACTGGTTTGGCTTTAGAGCGTACCGAAGATCAGTTTCTCTGAATGCTTACTAGCACGAAAGAAGCCCCAAATATTATTTACGTGGCAGCTGACCGCTGGCATTCCGTGTTACGAGAAGTTCGAGTTACCTGCGCGACGGCCGAGCGGCGCTTCGCTTTTCAACCTGTGCTAGGACACATTTTTTGTGCCTTGTTTGCACTCTCAATATTTGTTTCACTTTTACGTGTTTATTTATATCCATGGTGGTATTTGTTTCATTTACCAAGTGTGATGTATGGCGAAATTAAACAGAAAATTCGCGAGCTATAAAGGGTCTTTTGGGCTAGCAAGTTGTTAATGGTGGCGAAATGAGCTCGTCATCTCACGTAATAATCATTTTATTATTCACAAACGCGTGTTTTTATGAAACATCGATTCTGTAGAATTGTATTTTGTACAGCAAATGAACGCGGTGACCTCTGCAGCAATTTTCTGTACACGACGAATTGTACGAAGATTTCTGTTATGTTTGTGTAACCGACACAGAATGCGGACATTTGTACTTACTATACGAGATACACAGCTATGTGCTTTTGTGGCATGTATTTAACTTCGCTTGCCATACGTTGCTAATAAAATCAATGAATAAACCACATTTCCGGCCTACTACTTTTTCTGCCCCATACAAAATTGCCGCGCTTCAGGGCGTGCTGCCTCACGCGTATTCAACTAAGAAATATATCCAAACAAATGTTTTCTGCACGTGCTGAGAGTCCATGCAAATTACCAACTGAAAGCTGCCGAAATCAAGATGCGCAGCAGCAACACAACCTGAAAAGCAAAAATGCAAGCGGTGTTTGTTCACGCTTGCGGCACACAAAGACAGGCGCGCTCGTTCAGACCATAGCAGACGATAAGCGGCACGGCGTCTCCTCCTCGCGCATCAACGAAAGCGTTGCCATAGCAGCATCAGTGATTTTTTTGTTGTTTTTTAGTTGGACAGTTTGGCCTACCAAGCACCAGGGGACAAATTGGCGCTAGTGGCGCAATTATCGGTTACCTGGGGGGTATACCAGCTGACCTAGCCGTGATCTAACTACAGTAATCCTTCAACTCGTATATCTCGAAATACCTGTTAAGTCGAAACTTTTTCTCACCGTGCATTTACCACCCACAGGCGCGATGTTCCTGCCTTCCTTTATCTCGAAACGTTTCTTCGGGCGACCACGGATAACTCGAAATGTTGATAAATGCAAAGTCCGCAACAGGCAGCTGATAGGCCGATTCACACGGCGAACGAAATCACTGATTCGGACCACCAAAATCATGCCACGTGATACGATGTAACCGATTTGTGACCCTAGCGAACGGACCACGGACGACGCGGGCTTACAATGCGAGACTTCATTTCCGTTCGCGATTCTGGCGGGGGATGTGCTGCAATTCGGCAGGCAAAAGGCTGGATAGTCTAGCAACCATACCTCTGTGCTCGAAGCAGCGGGCGTATCGAGATATCCACTACTCCTTCGTTTGTTGACATGTTTTAAATGCAGAGCATTTCTTAGCCTCGCCTCTTCCTGCGTCGGACGGCGTCCACAGCTCCGCGTCCGCAGCAGGTGCGCGCATGCGTCGTAGTCAGCCCGTTCGCTCGTCACCCCCGGAACGCTCCGTCGCGGTCTCGGCCACGGCCGGGCTGGAGGAGCGGCGGGCGCGCACTTTCATATGAAAGTGCGTGCTCGCCGCTCCTCCAGTCTGGCCGTGTCTCGGCGTAACAGGTGCGTGATAGCAGCGCGCTGGGGCGTAGAAGAGCGCGCGCTGCTTGCGCATGCGCGCTCTCCCCCCCCCCCCCCCCCCCCGTACCGCTCTCCCTCTACTGCGCACGCTGCAAATATAAAGCCGCTAGCGGTCGCTCGTGCTTGTCACTCCGTTGCTCCTTCCTTCCTTGGTTGACGCTCGCTCCCACGTTTACTCGTGTCTGCTACTCCAGCATCACGGAAGAAGCGATGGAAGCAACACTGCCTTCAACCAGTACTGAGGCCCCAATGCTCTGCATTTACTCGTGTTCCCCTCGCGGGAAGGCGCGGGAATTTTTTTGCTCTTGAATCCTTTTCCCGCGGGACGCATGCTTGTTTCGACACGGTCAATGCACGGCGGTGCAGTGCCTTCGCGCCAGGCATTTGACTTGTCAGACACAAACACGAGTGGGCGAAACACTGATCGCAGCGTTCGTCAACTGCCTGCCCAGCGGCGATAACAAAATGAGTAGTGACGCAAGCCCGCAGCAACGTCAGGAACTACGTCTCAAAGCCGAGAATTCAAGGTAAAGTGGTTGGAGCGACAGCAAAGGAATCAGGATTTCAGGAAACACAGAACCAGAAAACGTGGGCGCTACATCTTTGAATATATGCGTTCTCACCCACCATGTACACGTAATTATACGCGGATAGTTCTTGAAGCCAACGCTACGGCCACCGCCGCGCAACGACGCTTTCGGTCGGCGTCCATCTTTTCCACTACCCTCAACCACTCGAACCTGTTGCGCTTTTCGCCACGTGCAGACGGTACACGCGTCGAGAGTGTGCTCTGCTCGTCCGCGCTGTCGTCTGCTTGCTTTATCCTTCGTGCGAATGCTTCGTAGAGTCGGGCCGTCTGCTGACCTCACGCGACGTCACCAGTCCGGCTGCGGACACGTGCGTCGTGTGAATACCCCTTAAACAACAAATTTACGCGGAGTACGCGCTGTACAAGGCCAACGTCCCCGTATCGGAGTGCTGTTCGACTCCTAAATCGTTAGGATGGCTGTGGACGGCGCAGTTGATCATGCAGGCGACGAGGAGCCTCCAGAAGTGCGTGCAACGCCAGAAACAAGAAGCATGCTGCGTCCGCTTCGCAGCCATATAGAATGTAGCGGTGGCGACCAAAAATTGATGCGATGAATTTAGAAGCTCGATAACGCTTTTCTGGGACCAGGTGCAAACGCAAAACAGGCGAGCATCACGCAGTTTTTTTCTTCAGAAATAATAAAAAATTCGTTTTTCCTGCGAAACATTTTGCTTTTATCACGAAAGCTCCCCTGCGCTGTGGAACTTTGGTTATCAGCACAAGCTTTTATTTCAGTGACCTGGCCACAAATTTCCGGCATCTCGCTCAACTCTAAACTCCGCTTATCTCGAAATTTTTCAGAGGATTTGCTGATTGATTGATTGATTGATTGATTGATTGATTGATTGATTGATTGATTGATTGATTGATTGATTGATTGATTGATTGATTGTAGGGTTTAATGCGGCGACGCGACGCAGGCGATGAGGCGCATCATACTGGAGGGCTCCGGATTAAATTTGACCACCTGGGGATCTTTGACGTGCGCCGAAATCTCGTACACACGGGCGTTTTTGCTTTTCGCCTCCATCACAATAGCGGTTGCTGCGGTCGGGAATCAAACCCGCGACCTCGGGCTCAGCAGCCCAATGATTTAGCCATTGAGCCAACGCGGCGGGTACAGCGGATTATTTGACTTCGAGTTAACGAGGGATAACTGTATATACTGATACGTGGTTTATGAGATACAGGTACACTATTGTACTTCTATTTTACTCCTTCATGATCGATGCGTGTATAGTCTTAGCTAGAACCGCTCTCTTTTCGGAGATTTTAAAGTAATTGTTTTGACAAATGGAGGCCCGGTTTCATGCACGCGCCGTGTGTCCAGACTCGGATCTCATGACAGCTTTTCGGTCGACCAACGGGTCTATGAGGAAACGCATTATTATTTTCTTTTGACAGGACGCCATCGTTTCCTCTAAGAAAGCTCTCGCTTGCCAAAGTTATAACCAGTGCCGTGCCCGCGAAATCTGCTGAAACAGCGGAGGTCATTTCAGCACGCCGGCTGCCATCTTCCGCAGAAGATATAGGGTCGCTCACAATGACACTTGCCTCGGTATGTATGTGCTCGAAGCTCACCCACGGCGGTTTGGTGCATATATGGCGAGTGCGCAGCGTGCTCTGGCGTACGAGCGGAGTTCGCGCACTGGACGGCCTTCGCATCGTGTTGGGAAGGCTTCTGGGCCCGCGGTAAGGGTATACGGAAGTTGAGGGCCGGTGGTGGGCGAGTACGGCCAAAGGAGTACGGTTCCTGTACGGCAAACTTTGTTCGACTACGGCACTGGTATTTGACGGCAGAGGTATTTGGCAGTGCTATTGGCCCCCTCCGGAAGGGCGGCGGTCGCTCAGTACGTTACTCGCTGCAGTACGTAAGTACAAGAAGCTCACCCACGGAGGTCTTGTGGAGCTGCGCTGCGTGCCGACATCGCGCATGGATGACCGTCGAGGCGGTGGCGCCATCTGTCAGCCCAGCGGGGTACCTTCGCCTGGCGTGACGAGCACCACCGCCGGACATTGAAAGACCTTAAACAGCTCCGCTGTTAAAAGAGACTATATAATCTATATAATTCCCTACGGAGCCAAAAATCGGAACCATCCTTATATACGTATTGTAAGCGCGAATCTTAAAGGTACTGTCATCGGGGCATAGCTAAGTATTATGACTGGCCAATACCTCATTCACGTTTCGTCGCCGTCGCTGCATTGCGTGCGTCCATCATCATCTCATCATTCTTCGTCTTTCTCGGACGCGCCGTCATCGTCATCGGCATTGGTCCTGTTCTGGCTAGGGTACCGCTAGCGGAATAAACGTCGTCCGCCAAGTCTCCTGGCATTGCCTCTCAATATGTTAGAGGGACGATAAACTGTCAACGTAAGTGGGCCTATATCAGTAGATTACCGTGTCGTGAATAAAAATACAGTACACGCAGCAGCAGAAGCTATTACCCAAGAAAATGCCAAAAAGCGTGAAGACAAGTAGCACCACCCGTACACTTTCCCGCAGTGCATTTTCAGAAATCCCAAATCGTGGATTAGGGGTGAGCCTAGATTGGTGGAGCTTTCCTGCGCGTTTTTCTGAAACAAACACTGATGCGTCAAGAAGGCGCGAATGTGAAATAAGTGTGTGCAGGAACGTTTACTTGTCATGTCCTTTTTAATAGATACAAGTACTATCAGCTAGCAAGCGCTATGAGATGCCTCAACCTAGACGGTGGGGTTTGTTCCATTTTCGATTTCGTTGATGTGTATCGTCTTGCTTTCAAGCGCAGTCAAGAGACACATGCACGTGGACGAACGCGAGAGTCGGCTTGGTAGTATACGGCCGACAAATGCATTTAGCGTGTGTATTTTCTACACCTGGTCCCAGGCGGCAGCACCTCCTTGAAAAGCTTCGCCTGGGTATGTAACACTCTGTTTCCTGGCGTTCTCCCACATCGCGGGGTGACGGCAATAGAGGCCCAGATGTTACGAAAGATACAAACACTTTCCATCATAAATCTCACTGGGCGAAGATTTTCTCACAACGGCGCCCAGATTACACAGAAGACTGCGTGCTATGCGGACAGATTTCTACCCTCTTCCACGACACGTGGACCTGCCCAAACATCTGGGCAGGGGCCGTCTATCTAAAGGACCTGCCACTTCCCTACAATAATGGGAGGCCGCCCTGGCCAGCCCTGACCTACATATCCAAAAGAACCTAACCATCCGTGTGAAAACGGCAGCAGAAGCCCCTGGAGCTTTGGACAACCTGTGATTACCTCATCTTTTTCTCCCCCTCCCGTTTCTCCATCTTTACTTCAATAAGTTTATTCAGTCAGTCAGTTTCTCCGGGTCGTCATGCAACGTATATATTTGCCCTGGTGCCGCCACACCAAGGTAGCTTCAAAATCAACACCTCTCTGATTGGCTTACAATCTCTATGGCGAAAGTGAACTCCGATGGGAACTACAGAGATATGAGCGGCTGGAAAAAAAAATCATTAAGAGAAAAGTTGTTTTTTTTTTCGTTTTTTACCCAGGACAATATTGAATAACAAAACACAAGAAAACCGCATCTTTTCCAGGGAAATTTGTTGTGATGCGACCAATGTGAATTGAGGGAAATGTTTTCTGAAATCAATGCCTTGACGTGAAATCGCACGCACATTTCGAGAGCGACAGCTCTACTGAGACTTCTGGGATGTAGCATGTAACGATTATATTCGTTTCGGTGTTAACAGAAAAATGTATCGTGAACTCAAGTCTCTTAAGTGATTTGAAGACGAAAGCCAGTGATTATTGAAGAATTCTTCACTGCTGCATCGTGTTTGCGATGCCGTCACATGCAGCTGCCAAGCGGCACGCATCCGGATAATTCTTGTTCTATCCTGGCACGGTACAGGGCTAGGGCTGTGGTTACCTCACATGACTGCGGCTCTTGACGGCCCGGGTTCATATCCCATTTGAACCAAAATCAGTTTCTATGTATGTTTTATGTTTTAAATGCGAATGCATTTATTAGCCGGGGGTTGTCTTGCTCCGTTGGCCGGCGTGCGCCTGCATTCCTCCAGCGCGAGCGCACGTGAGCGCGCGCTCGTGCGCTCGCGCCTCGTAGTTCTGCCTTCGTCGTCGTCGTCGTCGTAAATGCGAATGCATTTCTTTCGCCGTCGTCATCGTCGTCGCACGTGCGTTCGCGCCTCGTAGTTCTGCCTTCGTCGTCGTCGTCGTCGTAAATGCGAATGCATTTCTGGACGCGGCTATGGAAAGTGTGCGCGTGCGCTCCAAACCCTCTGACCCCATAGTCTTGGTTGGCGACTTCAACGTTGACGTGCGCAAGAAGAGTGGCGAGTGGCTGGTCGAGTACATGCAGACCAGGCACTCTATGCATTGTCTCTCTGCCGGCTTCGACACGTGCCCCACTACCATTCACGGGAGTTGCATTGATCTGGTCTTTACGCGAAACTGTGACGCGCGTATGCTTCTCAAATACCCTTTGACCGTGCACTTTAGCGATCAAAAGACAGTGATTGTGGCCGTCAGGTACAACGATAACACAAACGGGTGCTGATGAATAAATGATTACGTTCACACTCTCGTCATTAATTACGCCATTACTCGCAACACACTCATCGGTGCACCCAATGCATTCGCATTTCTGCACGATTCCCTTCGGGGAGGTGCGGGGGAATTTTTTTAAAACTTATTTTCTTTTTACAGCGGCCGTAATCTGGTTTTATTCGTGTAGCCGCCAGCCCCTACGGTCACTTTTCGGGATTACTGAAACATCTAAGAGTTTCGCCTTCAGATGATGATGATGAATAAATTTTTATTTGCCAAGCTGGTGAGATGTTAGGACACCCGCCCGGTGGGTGGCTTCCCTATTCCGGGATACCCTGAGCTCGGCTGGCGGTCCAGGTCTTCTTCACAAGTTCACGCTGGATCCCAAGGTCCGGGCTCGTCAGGCGGTTCACCCACTGCTTGTAGGAGGGGGAGGTTATTGCGGCAAGGCCTGGGGTCTTCTGGCACTCCCAAATCTGGTAGGTATGCCGAATTTTCATAGATCTGCGGAACCATCTTTTTTCAATTTTTCATATTTTTTCTGCAAAAAACCTAAAAAGCTTGTTTTTTTTTTCTCGCTCCTTAAAATTTTTATGAAAACCGACATCTCTAATAAGAACATAGACACTCGGGAACATGGATGGCTACGATCCAGTGTAGTCGAGAACAGGCCCCCGGTTTGCTCTGGGCACTTTGTGACGTGCTCTCCAACGTAACGAAGAAATAGAAAACAGAAGCTGAATGTCGCATTAGTTGTGCGCACGTGCGTGCGTGCGTGCATGCGCATGTTTGGGCGCGGGCCTGAAGCGTTAAATTCAACAAACAGCAAAGCCCCATCATCTAGTTTCGGCTTCAATGCGAAGGGACACTTCGCGGTTCATCTTCCTCCGAATCTCTCGTTCCCGTGAAGCTCGGTGGCCGCGGAGCGCATAAAGACCTCGGCGCGAGCGACTCCGCGCTCGTGCCCGCTCACCCTGATCTTAATCCACCCAAGTGTATGCCCACATGCGCCCAACGTCGTAATCTTTTCGTCCGAACGAGTTGACGGCACCGCCGTTACCGTCGAAGACGCCGACTCGCAATCGTGGGCGAAACGACGCGATGCACCCCCGATGACGTCGCCGTCCCTACGGGCGCGACCTCCCGCCGCTAGCCGGCCCGCTTTCCAGGAGGCGACGTCGTCGAATCTTCGGCATCTCTCCGCTGGATATCTCCGGGGCGCTGAAACAGGGTGCTGACTCGCTGCATGAGTGATGAGCGCGTATGTCGCGCGCTGCCCCCGCGCCGGGCATAACTCACACGGTACGGAGTAGATGCGTCCGAGCGATACGTTCCGGCTTCAACGCGCACGCGGGTGGGACGCGGCGCCTATAAATACATTGGCAGGAGCGTAAATCACGCCCCTGCTTTGATGGCGTGTGGGCTCCGCCTGTCGCGGCCCTTCACTGGCGCCACTTGAAGCGCGGACTGCAAACGGACAGTTGGGCCGGCTTACGGCTACTGTTGGACGCGTTTCATTTCTCTGAAAGCGAGAAATTTGCATGAATGACAACCGAATGAGCCGACAACGCTGGCTGGTTGCTGAAAAACAGTTCTACATCTTGACAACTCCTTGAAAAGAAGCTATCCGCTACCTGAGGGATAAATTTTCTACGAGGAACGAAGGCAAGACCATGGCAGGAGTGCTTCGCCCTGCGTCGGGTGGCTGGTCTGGGTGACCTCGCCGGTTCATTAAAGGCAACGTGCAACACTCCTTTCAATTTTTTTTAAATCTTTAATGCCTGCAGAACGTAGCCAACCAACGCGCCCAGTACTTAGACTAGGGGATCGCCAAGTACCTCAGCCAAAAATTACTGCTCTATGCCCGTCAGACAACTTTGAAACTTCCCCAAAATATTTTTCTCTCTTTCCCTGTCTTGGCGTTCTTCGGCCGCTGGTATTACGTCATTACAGCGGTGTAGCGGCTAGTGGCCGCTTTTCTTTCGGTTGCAGCAATGAAGGCATTCGACAACCGCTTTCAAACAGAAAGCCACAAAAGCAAAGCAGAAACGGAAGGCGTATCTGCTGCGACGAGCGAACCACGCAGTGCCGCGCTGTGCTGGCGGTAACGTAGCTTTCGCTATGCTTTCAGACGCTAAGAAAAAGAGTGAAAGGGTTTATCGAAAGTGTTGCAGAGTCCCTTTAAGGAGTTGCCTCTTCCTCAACCTACCCGTTAAGAGATTTCGCATGCATTCCCCAACTACCGATCTTGATTTTTCTTTCTGGGAAACTTATTGTCTTTTCCTTTGCGGGATTTGCTGATTACGCAGATAAGTCCGCCTAACACGGTCAGTTTCGCTGCACGATCAGTGAAGTGAAGTGAACATGCACAGGAACAGTGAAGATACAGATTAGGGGTTGAATGTGACGCGTGTAAATTTAGTCTAGTTGAAATTCAATGCCGTCGGCTTGTTTCTCGAGGAAGGAGGTGAACGCTTCCGAGCAGTGTACATGCTGAATCCTCGTTCGAAATGTTTGTTCGCCGTATCTTTCATTCGCCGGGTTTACCCATTAACAATTTAACTGCGCGAAAGACGGATACAAGAAAGGAGCACAGACTGCGCTCGTCTGTGTCCTTTCTTGTATCCGTCTTTCACGCAGTTAAACTTTGAATATGAACCCCTTCCAACTCGACCAGCTGTCTCTCATTCTAATTACCCATTAACGCTTGGAAAATGTCAGAACCACTTCGGAAACAATTTGAACAAGGTTTCGTTATCTGTCTTCGCGCCTTAGTTTTCTTGGTCATCGCACAGTTACAGGCGTGCAGTGCAGCTGCGTAAAATAAAAGTACCCGCGCATCTGCTCCTTTCGTTGCAAATGTCGTCGCCGAAAGACGATAGTCAATTGGCGCCGTTGCCAAGTAAATGCCCCCCTTCTCTTTCCCGCTCACCTCTCATACTGATCCTCTCCCGTCTCGTTCCTCCCAAGATAACACGGTAGAGGTTTGCCCAAGTCAATTTAAATTTACCGCGTTCCACTGCTCCAAGTCGGGTATCTCGATGCCAGCGCTGCTGTACGGCGGAGACGCGATTGAATCGTGGCACCATATTACAACGTTCACAGAAACACGCGGCACTACTCCACAAGTGTTTCAAGCGGAACGTGGAACCTATCCAGTGGAACCTTTTGTTACGGTTGCCGTTTAATTTTCTTAAATGCCGCCAAGAGCTATAATAGCGCGGGCAACAGAAGGCGACGATTTTCTGCAGTTTCTGTAGTATTTCATTCAACCATAAAATCCATGAATTTTTTAATAAAAGAACACCGCAAATATCACTTTTGTATTGATTGTCTGCCTTATATTTGCGTAATGTCTGGTTCTAGTTAAACAATGTTGGCAAGTATGCACATTAACACCAGAATTAGACGTTTAGATTTGGCTGTGGGTATATAAGACGACTGTGCAGCTTCTGTTTCACTTTGTTGGGGTGTTTGAATCGAGTCACAGACAGACCAAAATTTATGCGCTGTACGGCGCTTAAGTAGCCTAAGAAGCACTATCGCCTTTAAAACTATCAAGCTTAAAAGAAAGAGCCGCATTTGCTTAGCAAGAAGGCGACAGCGACGGTGTCTCAACAGCCAAGACGCGAATACAAGGTTACTTGCGGGGGCTCGTTTCCAGGTTATGGTGGCCGTATTTCTCACAGACGAACACCGCCGAGACGCCCATTTAAATCCGGCCCAACATTCGGGGCACGTGGAAGAAACAGCGTTATCAGTATACTTATCAAACTATCAAATCGAAGCCCTCCATTAAGGCGTGCGTGAAAGGCCGTGTGGGCGTACGGTATAGGCAAGTAGGCGTAAAGGAAGTAGGCGTTTAGACGTAGTTATAAATTTTTCCTCCGGTATCGGATAAGTCGGTAACGCTGAACCCTTGGGCAAACAGGCTGTCAACAGAGAATTTCTAATAGCCAGAGCCCGTGGAGATCTGAGACGACGTGGGCACGCAGCCCACGCGTCTGACATGTCGTCGCTGGCGTACGTTATTCCTCGGCTTGGCGGTGGGCCGCTTTAAGGAGTCCAGGACCTGTTTTATGGGCCATAAACTCGACAGGCGATGGTCGGCCTCAACCGAGACACCGCCCCGTGAAATCGTCGGTTTAGTCAAGGAACGCGCGTGACTTCCGTGCGCACCTTTTGGGCAAGTATGTTAAGTGGGCGGTCCGAACAGAGCTTCTTCGCTGACACCGGAGGCGCTTACATCTTACTCTATTCGCGGGAGACGTCTTTACGAGCTCCGTAAGGTTCTTATTAACGAATGAATAGAGTAAAGGGAGAGGCGTGAATAAGTTCCCGGTATGGCTTGGCCTTGCCGAAATATGAAGCTCTAAACTGATGCGGCAGACTGCATAGCATATATCTTATAATGCATTAGAGTGGCTACTTGGACATGTTGGTCGTACACAGTTGGCAAGAAAGACCACATCTACAATGAAGACAAACGTTAGGCGTGGGAGAGCTTAACGGAAGTGCGCTTTAAGTAAATTCAATGATTTTGGGGAGGTGAGAGCGCACCGAAGGCTTACACAGGTGCCACGTGGTGCTCCGTACTGAAGCGCCATATATTAATTTAGATCGATCAGTAGCGTGCACTACAATTCCGACACACGGGCATCTTCGTTTTTCGCCTCCAACCAACAAACGGCCGTGCACTGTGTGTGTCTATAGCGTGGGGATGTGGACACCGATCTAGCCACGCTCTGCAGAAATGTAAGCGTAAATTTAAAGAAAAAATCAGGGAAGGTTGCACTCACGCGCGAGGTTTGAATGGTGAACCTGTTGTAGGTGGTCATTGACGGACACAAAGTGGAGTTTTAGTATCGTTGTGGTGTGGTGGTTGACGTCGGTGGCATGATATTTCAACGACCTTATGCTGAGCAAGGCCAGAGTCAGCTCGTCGTTCTGGTCAACATTTGCGTGCGCCACTCTGCAAGCACGGCTTACCGTGTCTAGCAGATGCTTTGCACGCCGAGCCTCTCCAAGCGCGGTCTCTTCCTCGGCAGTCCGTACTATCAGCAGCTTATTCTAGTAACGTGCTATCAGCGGCCGGGCCAATTCGGGCCGCGGCCAGAAGCTTCGCCATTCAAGTCGCGGCTCTTCTACGGTACAGAGCGCATGCGCATGACGACACGAACGAACGAGGAGCGTACACTATGACGTGTCTTTCTCGTTCCGAGCAAATGTTGCCACGACACGGCGAACGCTGGCGTTTTTGTGGCCAATGTCGGCCAATCTCCCTAAGTGGGAATGCCTGGCTTGTTGAACGTGCGCTCGACGCACGCGTCCACGAGCGCGCGGCATTTTCTTGGTATTTTAACTGCGGACACGGTACACAAACGATTTGCTCAACAGCTTCTCTGTTAAAAAGAAGAAAAAACCTTCCTCGACCTGCGCTTTGCTCGCTACGCAACAGGGGTTGTGATTTCTGATAAACATCCAAGACGAGACGACACCATCGGTTTGCAACATAAGATTTAACGTTGGCCTTCGAAAGCCGGCAAACCGTTGGTTTTTTTTGCCTATATGGGAGATGCGACGCCTTGTGTCTCTTTGTTGTCACCCTTCCAGCAGATAACTTTATGGGAATAATTATAGCTCCGACCCGACTTAGTAAAAACTACTGGGGAACTTCAGATTATTCAGGTGATGCAAATCCGAGAGCATTATAACTGGTTCGCCGGCCGTGGCCCACTGACGGCCACCGTGCTCTTCTCTGCCAAACTTCCTCAGTTTGTTCAGAGGGAGTTTGTCATCGGACCGGTCCTCAGATGATTGTCAACCGGTCATCAGTAGATTGTTGGTGTATGTATGCTGTGGACGTAACCACGTGGGAATCGGCGAATCAGACGTGCGCCTCTGAATGCCTTCAGCGAGTATGTGACCAGTCCCGAGAGAGAGAGAGAGAGAGAGAGAGAGAGAGAGAGAGAGAGAGAGAGAGAGAGAGAGAGAGAGAGAGAGAGAGAGAGAGAGAGAGAGAGAGAGAGAGAGAGTACAACTTTACTAAATCAGAACATAAAACATCCTGCAGGTGGAGCCCCCCCTCCAGAGAACAATCGGAGTAACCCGCCGCCTTCGCATGGTCGATCAGCTGCAGTTGTCTGCTGGGGCAATAGCTGGAGAGTTCTCTCTCCCACTACTCTCGGGAGAGGTTTGAGGTAGGGTCGATGTCGGCGTTATCTTGTCATTCCCATACCATGTGGTAAAGCATGGTAGGGACGCCGCATTATTTCGAACTATGTACTGAGAAGTTAACCATCATGTCTGTATATTCCAAAAAAATTGATGTGGTCCTTTGCTGGGTTCCAAGTCACTCTGGGATCTCCGGTAACGAGGCGGCAGGTAAAACGGCGACTACTGCTGAACTTACAAATACAGTGAACATTACAACGCTGCCGTACACCGACCCGAAACCACACATCAGACAACACCTTCCTTCGCAAAACACGGCAAGTACACTGGAATGAACATGCAGACAAAAAACTACACGTAATAAAGCCACTCTTGGAACCATACACCACTGACACACGCAACAGACATACTGAAGTTGCCTTGGCTAGGTTACGGATAGGCCACACACATGTAACACACTCACACCTGCTCACTGGTTCCAAGAGACCATTGTTAAGCAGGTGCGGAGAGGGCTTATCCGTAACACACATCCCCACACAATGCAAAGCACTCGACACAAGACGACATAAACTCTTTACAGGGTATAAACTCTTTCCAGCGCTATGCAGATACAACTTTCTGCTGCATCCAACATACGTTCTGGGAGATAACCCCATGTTTTTGGTTAAATGTACTTTTAAATTTTTGACAGAGATTCACTTTTTAGAACTCATCTCATATCATGTGTGATATGAGATGAGTTCGCTTCACGTTTGTTTTGTTTTTACTATAATAATTTAATATTTACACTTGGAAGTGTATCATAAATAACCATGTCTTTGGCGCTATTTCCCCTAGCTGGCCTTGCGCCAACAAACACAAATTTATCATCATCATCATCATCCTACTGAGAAGATAAGATATTCTATTATGGTATCTGAATGAAACACGCTTGAAAACCCCATAATGTAGCAGTGAAGAATCGCGAGGGAGATCCATAATAATTTCGCTTTCAAATCAAGTAGGCATATACTTAGGTGTATACTTCGAAGGACGCGTTACAGCCAGTCCCCTTGAGTGGAAATGTGAAAAGGGCGCAGACAAATCGGAACTCTGTACTGAAAAGTTACGCGTAGGCGCTGTGGTAGTTTCATGAAACCAGGATAATGCACACGCAATGTAGGGTAAATTCAAGCCACAATTTTTTCGCGCCCAATGCAGGCCTGTGTTATCGTCCCTGGCGAATTCCCGTAAGCGGGCATGTAACCAGCCTGAAGAAGACTCACATCATCGTTTTCAGAAGCTACGAATCTCTATTATGGCACCGCTACGGAACCAAAACGACACACACGATGCAGCAAACACGTTATCACCATGTCAAGCCACAATGC